>NC_054549.1:37314762-37477262 GCF_017654505.1 Polyodon spathula | reverse complement strand
ATGCCTTCTTTTGTAAAGAAACTAAACAAAGTGAAAGTGTCTGTACTCCCAGAGAAAGGAGAAAGCAGGTGAGCCCAGGCTGGCCCCCCATCCCCAAACTCTCTCTCTACAGCCATCAACTTGATTTCAAAACCTCTCAGTTGATGTTTGCTAATCGTAGTGTGATCCTAGTATCTTTCAGCAGTCTGGCCTTCCAGTTGTCCTTTTTTTGTTTGCATTGATCTGTAACAAGTTCCAATTTTTTTTTTTTTTTAAAACACAAAGATGAAAAGGAAAGTTGTTTACCATAATTAAACACTCAAAACTAAACGTTTTTTATTTTATTTTGTTTTGTATGTTTGCTGTACTTGTATTGTTAGTCACAGAACGCCTCAATGCAGAGCTGGTCCTAGTGCAGTTTGCAGCAATCCTGGGCTCTGCGTTCACCTTTCCTGTCCCTCTCTGGTCCTGCGTGTCCCATCGCACCCTGTCCGTTCACACACCCCTAGGCAGATGTAGGAATGTCTACCTGTTTTCTCAAGTCTGTTTACCAGACAAGGAAACCACTAGCCTTGTGTTTATTCCAGCTTCCACTTATTTGTATTTTTAAATTGTAGTTGATTTATGAGTCGCACTGTTTTTTTGTAAAAGTGAATTTCCTAAATGCTAAACTTGTAGTGTGTGTGTGTGTCTCTCAGTCTCTAATTTTTAAGAAAACAAAAAGTATTTGAAAATAAAAAAACAGTAAGGGGTTGATAAGCGAAAATGGGTTGTCACATGCACACAAAGAGGAGGACATTGATTTGTATAAAGGCTCAGTAACTTTCTGTAATAAATTACTGTTAATATAACCAACAGATCCACTTTTAATATGCAAAGCTGGAAATAAAAGCGGACATTGTGATGTTTGGTTAAAAAACAATTGTCAAGTGTTTTTATTTTGGTGTTGATTTTCAGTTTCTTTTTTTTATTTTTCATTTATTTGTATAACCAGAGCACTAAGTGAGAGATCTCGCGAGCCTGGGTGGAAGGCCAGGAATGAGGTTCTGTACTTCTAAGGAAGTCCAAACAACGAAACCCTGCCTCAGCCACTGACACAGTGTGAGACCACTGACCATACAAAAGGGGATTACTTTACTGTAAAGATCAGGATTTGTGAAACTTGCCATCTATTGCATTTGAAATCCCATAATAACAAAACATTAAAAAAAGAATGTATTTGGGAGACCTACAGCAATCAGGCTTTTTAACTTGAATGACTTCAATCTCCATATTCCTGAAGTTATATAACAACAAAATCAAGAATGAAAAGCAGAAGACTGTTATAAAGGGGTGGGTAAAAATGCTGCTAGGAAATAACTAGGATTAATAAAAGGGATGCAAAACAAGGGTTTGCATGCCCATTGAAAACCTCCCTGCTAGAACAAGGCTGCCATTTATCCTGTCCTGTAGCAGGGCTCTTTGCTCAGCATCCTGCTCTGGTCTGGTATGAGTCAAGTGCCTCTCCCTTTCTGTAAGCCACGTGGTATATGAACAGCACTGGCCCAGCGCCACATTCTGATTGGTTTCCATGTGTGTCAATCCTCTGCAGTCCTGATCGTTTTGCTTGCCCTTGTTTTTTTAAGGAGCCCTATCTTTAAACAGCACCATCTCTGACTGCCACTTCTCAAAACCCTGAACATCACACTGGTGACGGAGACGGTGTAAGGATGCAGGCGCACGGAGGTGCACAATGTAGAACAAAATACTATAATACAGCACAGCACACTGCAATACGTGTGCTACCAAGTGGCATTTATATATTGCACTATAGGTGTAGCCAAACCCTGTCTTTACGCCTGTTAACTCATTCTACGCTACATGAACAGAGAAACGGGAAGGATACGCGACGTCAAACTAAGCGAAGTCATCTCTGAGTCCCACCAGACTGTCTTATAAGAAACTATAAACTACAATCTTTCATCAGCTTTCCAGCTCCATTGTCTCAAGCCATGGCCGGTGCACCCGGCTGAATTCCTAGTTTTTCGAGGTTGAACTGCAGGTTCAGCCCTACTAATAAGCGGTTTGCTGTTGAGTTATAAAGACCGAGGATGACTCAAGCCTGTGTAACTGTGCCGCTGTGTTTTCCCATCCTCTATCCGAGAGCACTGGAGGAACCGGGCTCACAGCGCCTGGCTTTATATAGTGGGCTATTTTTAGAAACAGTGAGCACCACTATTTATAAACCCAAGTCATCAATGAGCTCAGAAAACGTCCCGCCCTAGACAGAGACAGACAGGAAGGGGGTTTTAAACAGAGGGCGGTGCTCTGCAGCTGAGAATCGACTGGCTCATCCCTGACGTGCGCACACACACCTCCTACATAACTGCGTTAGCCACAAAGGCAGCTCCACGGTATAACAAGGCAACCAACACGTATATATTTTTTCAGGTTTGAGAAAGGAGATCATATTAGTGCATTTGTTACTTTTGAATATTTTGATTTTGCTTATGCATTTTAACCAGTACGCCAATTTAACAGAAGCAATACAGAAAAAAACAATGCAAGCAAAATAATAATAATAATAATAATAATAATCATAATAATTAATAATGACACAAATCCGGCATTTCCATTAGACCGTTTCAAACGGCCCTTTTCTAATTTTGCCGCAAAGCGCTGTTTCGCTCTTGTAACGCGGAAGAATAAACGTGATGTAATCAGACAGGCGTGTAATGAATTATCACTCCGCGCAATGCAGTGGCATAGCAGAGCGTTACAGATAACGACGGCTTCTTCCACTGCGGGTTTTGTCTGTCAAAAAACGTACTTAAGCCAAGGTAATGTGATAAAATACATGCAATATCAGCACGGTGAGTCTTTTTAACAACTAAAAAAGAACACCGCACGATTAAAACGACTGTGTGTATTTTGAAAGCATTCATATTCTAAGTATTGTCCAAAAAAGCTATAATGAGTTCAGCGATAGAGCGGATCCGAGTGGTGAGAAGTGCAGCGGATTTGGACGCTTAATTTAAAATGGCAGAGTACTTTCCTGTACCTGTCATTATACCAGACAGCCACTAGATGTCGTCACGAAGCCTCAAAAGAAAGCAGAATGCTGATTTGTCTCGCCGCTCATGGTCACACAAGCACGCGTTGCAGTTTACCAGCAGAACCTAAGACAGAACCTGGTCCTGTAGCCTTTGCTCAAATAACCAGATTACTCCAGTCAGCGTTGTAAAAGTGCAATATGTTGCTAGTGTGGCACAGAACAATTGATATATGGTAATAAGGCAGATACTGTACAAAGAAAGCTCAGAGAGGAATTAATATAATGCATGATAGATAAACTGTAAAATGATCACACAGGCTACAAACACACACACATACACACAAAGCTCTACAGTTTCTCCTTCTCCAGCACTGGAAAAGTACTTTCTGCCCACCCAGATTGTTGGCAAGCACTAGTCAATTCTGCTTGATCAAAGGGTGCCGTGTGCATGGCAATCATGTTTGCAGAAAGAAATATTCATATCTAGTGCGTTTATCAAACAGCACTTTGCCTACTGCTATCAGAAAGCTGAAAAAATGCACTGGAACCTTTCACTTGCTCATAAGCTAGTTAACTTCACACTGGAGGGAGAACACAATATCCTGCAGTTCCCAACAATAGCAATGCTGCACACATATAGCCTCAGTGTAATTCTGCACCTCATCTAGGTTATTTCCCAATGCTTGGGCCCTGAGATTTGTATGCCTGCAACAGTGTGCGGTTGGACTATTTAAAAGCACAATTCCTCAAGCTGTTTGTAATTGGTGTATTAAATGCGGTGCAGGATGTCATTGCCTGACCGGCCCTCTCCTCTCCACTCGCTTTCCCTGCTGGGAGTCCCACGATGACGCCTTTGTGGTGACCATTAGAACCCACTCTTACTTGTTTCTCCACGCTGGTTGCCAGGTGCTTTATTAAAGTGTTGGATTTCTTTCAATAACGGTGTGTTTGGGTGAACTGCTGGCAGCCCTCGACTGGTTGCGTGATTTCCAGAGTGACAGAGAACCGCCTTGCATTTACTGGCTCTCAGACTAGGAGCCAAGCATTGCTGGACAAAGCCTGTAATGCAGATGGGAGGGGGTGCGACGTGGTGCATCAGCAGTGACACGGAGATCCCGTCTCACTGACCAGCTCTCAAAAAAACTCACTAGCTACAGCCCAGACACCCTGGGGTCTCAGTGCCACATGCGGGTCCTGGCTGACTGGTGCGCCGGACCCTGTACAGGACCCCTCTGGAGTTATGTATTGAAATGGCATTGCTGTTTATCGTGCCTGGGAGTTTTTGCTATTTGCTGAGAAAGTGGCTTGCTGGTAGTGCAGTCAGAGCTGATAACTTTATCTGTTGTACCCAGGAGAGGGAGCTGAGAGAGTAGATAACAGGCTCCTGGACAAACAACCAAGCAAACCCATAGCCTAGGCAGTAAGAAATGCACGAATACCCAAAGAAACTGGTGCAATCCTTGGACAAATGTGTTTTCATGATTGACATCGAAAAGAATTGTAGCTTGTCAATATGTTTTTTACTAGTGAGTATTGCTCAATGTTTTGCCTTTGAGGGGCTTCTAGCTATGGATGAAGACAGTAAAAACCACACGTTCATTTCAGGAGGCTCTTAGGGGTGGTATAGAGGGCTGAGCGAGGGTCACCTCCAGAACGACTCGATTGCTTCTCTGCAGAAGATACTGCATGCCTATGGCGAGGCTATGGGTCTCTACAATTTGAATATGTATTTCATTCATCTATAACTTCAAAAGGTTCAGCTGAAAAGAAACTAAGCGGCCCAATGCTTTGTTGTATGTCTTCATCAGCAGTACACTGCTTCTGTCCCCTTGACTTTAGTTCCCTCACCCTTTTCACTGTGTGTAAGAGCCTGTAAGAATGCTGCACCTTGAATCTGCAGCTTGTAGGGGGACTCCACAAAGCAGGGACGAGTGAAGTTCAAATCGTGCAGGCTTGGCACAAATCTCCTTTTACATTCCCTTGCTAGAGCTTTTAAGTCTCAATAACTTCCATGACAAGAGGGAGTCTGGCCTGTTTTATGTTATGTGTTGGGAACCTCCCTGAAAGCCCCCCCCCCACCTTTTCTCTCCCCGTTAGCAGTAAGCAGCCACCTCCGTCTCAGCAGAGGGGTGACAGTCAAGTGCAGCTCCCAGGGTTAGCAACGTCAGTGGCACTCTGACAAGGAGACAAGCTGGGGACATGCAGAGGGGAGGTCAGAGCACAGAAACTTTACAGCAAACCCGACAGCTGGGTTACACACAGAGAGGCTGCAACTGGAGCAAAGAATCTACCTGGAGGAGAAGGGAGTCTATCTTCAAAACAGAGAGGCAACTGGCACAGACTGCAGACCACCAGGAAATCTGGGCTGCTAACGTGTGGGACGTTTGAATATAAATGAGAATAGGAATAATTGCAAAGCTGCACAATGGCAGCTGTTCTAGTTAAACTCCTCTGAACTGAGTAAGTGATTATTCACAGCTGGCTGGATTGGTCCTCTTGGAGTTGTGGAGTTAACCTTGTCTTGGACTTCTTCCAGACACATTATTATTATTATTATTATTATTATTATTATTATTATTATTATTATTACATCTTCATTTTAACAGGTGGTTGCAGCTTGGAAGCTGCAGCTGGATTCCCACCCCTCCTGTGCAGCAGGGAGTGACTTGCTCAGGGTGAAACACTGTATTTAACAACAGCAGAGAGAGAGAGAGAGAGAGAGAGAGAGAGAGAGAGAGAGAGAGAGAGGGACGATACAAGCAGGACAGAGCAGAAAGCACACCGCCGTGCCACCGACACAGAGGGGAAAGCATTCCAGTAAAGTGAAGAGAACTGCAAGAGAAACAACAAACCTCGGCACTGCTGCTGTCCTTCAGGGGGCTGGAATAGGATTTGAACATTATTGTTTGGGGAACAAAAAGAAGGAGCAGGCTTGTTTCTTTTTTTTAGCCACATTCTGGCTGTGTAAAGGCACTGATCAATAATTATTTCTGAGTTTCTTTGCAGTGCCTCTTTGCCAGAGGCTGCTGTCTGGCTAATCCCAGCTTCTCTCTGCTGACTTGCCTCACGCTGCTGCCAGTAGCCAAGCCTCTGCTCTCCCTCGGCACTCTGCAGAGCTCAGCTGCGTTCCAATTGAAACCTCTGCTGGCGACTCCAAGGGGTTCAGAGGTCAGCTCTGTGGGTCCAGAGGCGGCCCTTTCCAGCTGTGCCTCTATTTGTGGGATCTCAATTGACGGGGAGAATCGTTTCCGCAAGGGGCTTGGGAACAATCCAGAGCTGTGCACTGATTTTTGGGAAAAGGGGTAGTGGTAAAGTAGCCTGTCATCATTCAGTTGCTGTGTTGGCTGAGCTGGGAGCGTGACTTCAAGTGACTGTCATTGCTTCAGGATCCCTACAACCGGACCAACTTCTAAACTTGTTCTTGTGCCCTCGCTGTTTCCCTGGTCTGTTCGGAGAGACATGTGCTGGAACGGTGTGCTCCGAGGAGGGAGGCAGCAGTGGAGCTGTGGAAAGACCCTGCTGCTGGCTCAGGTGCTTCTTTTATCCAGTGTGGGACTCCCTCCCACCTCTGCATGGAGGCCCTCCCAGCCCAGACTGCACTTCACCTTTACAGGTAAGAGGAGCGAGAACTGCCTCCTGCTGCACATCTTATACCATCCAACTGTGTTCCCAGACTCTGAGCTTCATTGGCATCATTCAGGGCTCAAATTGAAACTCTCGGTTCTCACTGTTACTGCACAGTCACTGTTTTTCAAATGAGGTTGTGCTGTGCTATCTCAGTGTATTTGTGCAGTATTGGCTGTGCTGTCTCAGTGTGTTTGTGCACTAGCTGCTGTGCTGTCTCAATGTGTTTGTGCACTACCTGCTGTGCTGTCTCAGTGTGTTTGTGCACTAGCTGCTGTGCTGTCTCAGTGTGTTTGTGCACTAGCTGCTGTGCTGTCTCAGTGTGTTTGTGCAGTGTTGGCTGTGCTGTCTCGGTATGTTTGTGCAGTATGCTGTCTGTCTCAGTGTGTTTGTGCAGTGTTGGCTGTGCTGTCTCTGTTGCTGCAGCCTGTCTTCTGTTTAGGAAGCAGATCAAGGCTGGTGTGTGTGTGTGTGTGTGTGTGTGATTCCATGCTAGAGACTGCTCTCAGTTCATATCAATGAGATGATTCAGCTTCGATTGAAGATCTAAGAATAGCACTAAACCTACCAAGCACATGCTTTACTGGTGAAGATGTAAAAACGGCGTCAGTGATTTGGCACAGATAACGGGAGGTGATTGTTAGCCTGCAGTGGAGCTGCGGTGTGAGGTCTCTCAGGATAGACCTTCAGCCTGTGCCTGGCTGGTGTGCTAATGTTTCATTCTCTCAGAGTTTCTTTAGATTTCATTGTGTATTCATAGATTATGGAGGTTACAAGTAAAAGGGAACAGGTTTTGAAATCAAGCAGCAGTCCTCAGTTTTTATCGTATTGCACATTCCCAGTGATATTTACATCCAAACAATGCACTTATTCAATGAAGTGCTGTAATACAAAACAACTGCACTTAATTAGCGATGTTCTAGTGAAGTAGTTTTTATTGATGCATTTCCCATCTAAATGAATCATTAACAGGTTTTCAGGAAAATGAGAATAAACTTCTCTTTAAAACAGTTTGCAAAAAAGGTGGGTCTCAGTCCTTAGCGGTACGCTCATTAAAACATTCCATAGAGTTTTGTGAACAGTCCTTGGATTCTAATACCTTTGATATTTTTATTTCCAACATTCCGTCTGTGCATTCCATCTTCCCCAGCAGTGTAACAGGGCAGCGGATACATGCTGGGCTAGATCCTCAAAGCTGCCTACTGCAAATCACCATTAGTGAAAATAAAAGCCACCAGTTAAACATCTCACAAGAATGGAAAACAGCTTAATACTTCATTCGAGCCTGGAATTAAGTCTTTAAAAGCTAATGACAGTTGGAAGAAATAGCTTTTTGAATGCGTCCCTCTTACTTGCTTGATGAACACAGCAGTGTTGGATGTGTGGTATTTCTTACTGTGACACTTGAGTCCTGATTTAATCTGCAGTCTGTGCCGGCTGTTAGGACTGCTAGTGTAAACAACAGAACTGTAACATAAACATGTTCATGTCCAAGCTGAGCTGTGAGATTTCAGCGCTCTGCCTGCTGAGAGTGAACCCGCTTTGGGAGTGCGTTCACTGGGCTTTGCTGGTGACAGCTCAGCTTGGGTTGCGATCTGTGCTGTGCATCTGTGAGGCACCGACCATTGGAACCCCCCCTCCACCACCACCACCACCGTTATCAAAATGGAACGGTCCACTGAACTTCAGAGATTGAATTCTTGATGGAAGGTTGCACACTAGGGCGAGAGGGAGGGAGGGAGGGAGCGTGTTTTAATGTTAGTTCATAAATTGAGTTACACTTTAACATGGAAAGGAATGTTGTCCAAGCAATGATTCAGAGAAGTGTTTATCAGCAGGCATCAAATAAACACATTCGTTAACATGTTGATTGCAAAACAAGACAAGCCGTCCTTCCCTCACCTTTACAGTTGAACACCAGTCAGTGGCAGATAACGTCCGCGTCGAGTGTTTTAAAAGCCGGTTGGAAGCGAATTTTCCTCTCGTCCGCGGCGCTGACATTTTTACTGTCATACTGAGGCTGTAAAGCGCCAGTTTTGAACACTTTCATGAATAGATTAATTTAATACCTGCTGATAGATGCTTCTTAAAGGCAATTCCTTCAGCACAGCCCATCTGACCATCTGAAAGCAACGCATTATAATCTGGGCTTTTCAACTCCAGTCCTCGGGGATGATTAACAATGGTCTAAATATTAGAGAGACAGACAGAGAGAGACAAGAGGAGCGTCTGTCTTTTTCATTTCCTTTGGGAGACGCAGCTGTGCCGCACACTACTCTCAGCGTGAGATTTATCCTGCGTCATCATCAAAGCGAGATTCCCAAATACCACCGCTAGGCTGAGACAACACCCCGCCCACTGGCGGAACATAGAGAAACACTGTTCCTGTTCTCTGATAGCCCTATCAGTAAGAAGTTCATGGTGGTGAGGTGCACAGTCTGAAGTTCATGCACACTGCACATTGCTGTGAGCGGTGGTGAGGTGCACAGTCTGAAGTTCATGCACACTGCACATTGCTGTGAGCGGTGGTGAGGTGCACAGTCTGAAGTTCATGCACACTGCACATTGCTGTGAGCGGTGGTGAGGTGCACAGTCTGAAGTTCATGCACACTGCACATTGCTGTGAGCGGTGGTGAGGTGCACAGTCTGAAGTTCATGCACACTGCACATTGCTGTGAGCGGTGGTGAGGTGCACAGTCTGAAGTTCATGCACACTGCACATTGCTGTGAGCGGTGGTGAGGTGCACAGTCTGAAGTTCATGCACACTGCACATTGCTGTGAGCAGTGGTGAGGTGCACAGTAACATTCAAGATTTTTTTTAAAAAAATCAAGTGCTCCAAAAGTTTGCATTGGAGCAAAAGCTATTAAATCATCTAAGAAATGCCTTAAAAAGAAACAGTCAAAATTTACTTATACAGGCTTCTCACATTGCACATTGCAAAGTGTAATACAGCTTAGCGCAAGCATGGTAAAGCAAGCTTGAAGTGGTATGGTCAAGCTCCCGGTCTAGCCACTGAACCAGTAGGGTGACCTCAAGGGAAAGGCCACTTGACCTCCCTGACCCTGTCACACTCCTGCTTTGATAGTGAGCTGGAGCAGAGCAGCGCAGCACTGTGGAAACAACATGCTGCTGCTTAGCAGCTCTGCCATGCAGGATGGAAATAACTTGCACGTGAAGTCACTTAGGAGGCAGTGCTTCACAGTAAGTGCCTGGAAATGAATTGCAATGACAGCTGACCTCAACTACTGCACTAGGCTTTGGTACTCAAAACGAATTCCTGATAAACTCAAATTCTATTCATTTTGAACGCGAAACCTAAAGGAAAAAACTATGAGAAGGTAAAAGATTTAAGAAACTTAAGTCAAGCAGTGAAGCGTTTCAGCCATAGATTCTCGTAGTGCTTGTAGTTTTAATGTAGAATTACGATCAAGCATTTCAAAGTTATGGTTTGTCTACGTAGCTCATTAAAGTTATCCTATAGTTTTGTATGAGAATTCACGATTCTCTGTTGAAATAAATTCACAATGAACAGCCACTGGAAGATAATAACATGTTTGCATGTTCACAGAAAACGGGAAGATTTTGAAGCAAAAAATAGTGTAAGAAATACTTCTAGACATTAGGATATTTTTACCTTAAAAAAACATAAGAGGTGTTCCGGTTTGGAATTAAAACATTTTGCAAGCAGGGAAGCGTCAGTGTGTTTGCTGTTCAGAACAGCTGTCTGAACATTCTAATTGGGAAGGCATGTGATGAACCCTAATTCAGTCTCAGATTAAAAGAAGAGTCTGATTGGGTGGCTTGCTGTCTTCATAGGGATTACACTGTAATACAATCGAATTAATCAAAGCAGGACTGATCAGTTACTGAAACAGAGACACCAGCACCACATGGGTCCCTGGTGGGATTATGAGAATGTGAATTTAACTTGGCCAAGCACTAAAGAAATATAATACTTTGTATGAAAGGCGCTGTTGTGGACAGGGTGTAAGTTGAGAGGACCCAGACTGATGGCCAGTTTCCCAGTCTAAGCCTTGCCTTTTCTGGCCTCTCTCTCGATCCCTGGATCTCTGTGTGTGTTCGCGGGCTTGTCAGCGCCCCTGCGAGGAAATGCTCTGGACGGGGCTATCGGAGACCTCGATCAGAAAATTGAGTGTAATTGGAAACGAGATAAACCCATTTCCAGCGGAAGTGAGTCCCGGCTTCCTAAACAGCTTGGCAAAGGGCCAGGTAGGGGAGAGCACAGCCCCACCACTCACTGCCTTCCACAAGCACTCTATCACGCTCACAGCTCTGAAGATACCAGGATGCCAATGCTATCCTGGAATGGAAAACTTGGGTTCCTGTTTTTTATGTATGAAAACAAATCATTGTAATATAGAGTGCTCAGTTAACTTAACTGCATTTTTCTCCCTACATTTACACCGTCTGATTATGTTCCCTCCAGTCAGGAGGGCTGAAGGTCAACAGGGCCCCTCTGATCCCACTCCCAGCCAAACGAGAGCGGGTGTTGAAAGGCTACCATTCCTGCAGGTGTCGAGATCACCAGGTGCCTGGCCAGCAGGGTCCACTGTAGCACGGCGAGGAGGATTAGACACTGTCGATAATACCTCCCACATGAGCACCAGAGCCAATATAACATTCCCTGTCAACTTTGCACAGCCTTGAAGTGAACCTGCTCTCTCGACTTTATGACTTTACCCTGCACAATGGTTGTGCCTTTACCAGGGAGCCAGCCAGCCCTTGTTCCAAGCTATCTGTCCAATCTGGAAAACCCTACACTCCCAAGACCCAGCTAAGGTCGTCTCCTTATTTTGGAGACTTTGCTTGAACGAACACGTTCGGATAAGCTACTGACCAAATAAGCCTTTAATTTAAGACCATTGAAAAGCAGAGTGCCAAAAAAAACCAAACGTTTCCAAACCTATCCTGTTACAAATCTAAAGGTAACTACACAGTGCATTACTGAGCCACTCCTTAACATCTCTACAGGAGAAGAGAGGCAGGGCTATCAGCCTCGTTCAGAACGAGCTTTGTGTTACAAGGTGGGTGATCTGGAGAGCCAAAGCCTCAGAAGTCCTGCAGAGTTCTTATTAAGTTCTGTTGTTGCTAGTCTGAGATCAGAGGCGGGCTGGGTGGCGCTTCCCTGAGTGACTGGAGCCGAGTTAATGAAAGTCGTGCTGGTGAAGCAGCGAGGGGGGGGGGGGACAGCGTCAGTGAAAGGTAATTAAAGCCGTTTAGAGCTGCAGGGGGGGCTGCCTCTGTGGAGGGGTCCCACACTGAGAAAGTCGTTATGAAGAGTTTTGTAAGCTCTTTCTAACTCTGCAGGCTGGCAGTTTAATTAACCGCTGTGTGTACTGCTGTGCCCGGTACTGGAAAAACACAGGGGCTGAACTGCACTGCAGGCAACACAGGCTCTAACACTTCAGACTTACAGGGATTCAATCTATGAATTTAAGGGCTTCCTCACGCCAGCCATTAGGTGAAACAGCCGGTAGCAGCAGTAAATGACACAATGACACAATTCAAAGCCAGTCGCTGAGTCTCTTCAGCATTAAGGGTGGCTGTCAATCACCCTGTTGAGAATGCCTCTATGCAGATGAGGCAGTCGGAATTCTAGAACTCTCTCAGTCCTTTGTTGCTGATGGGCATTCGAGGATGGTGTTAACGTAACATGAAATGCATAAAAACTACTGATGATAGTGCAGCTGCTGGGATTTTAATGTGTGGTCACGAACTTCACAGTAATCCCTCCACCCCCCCCAGGTGTAAGTCATACTATTAGCACAATCTATAAACTGTTAGTTTGAATGGGGCCACACACCTCCAGATGAATGTGGGGTTCAGCATTTCTCTGCAGGGTGTTGGGACCCTACTGCCCCTCTATAAAATCAGCTCAGACAGATGCTGGCAATTATTATAGATGATTGTTTTAGTTTAGAGCGAGTTCTCTGGAAGTGCTTTTTGGAAAAGTATTTTCCCTTTATACTCCTGCAGCCTGCAAATGATTTATTTTCTGTAAGGCAGTGAAAACCCATTTTGTGACACGACCACATTTGTGGCCCCTGGACCTTGCAGTGGGTTAAGCATCACATTTTAACGTGCATGAACGGGAGTGCCTTGAACTTGTCTTTATAGGCAAGCACACAGGAAAAAACAAACAACCACACAGCAGCTTTGTAACGAACATTTCCAGCAGGATTTGTGCTGTTTAATACTGACTGGCACAAGGAAACCGCTGTGATCCAGCTTCGGGATTCTTGCCAGTCTGGCACTCCAGGTAGACTGAGGACTGTTTCATAGAGTATTTAGAAACATCCTCTGAGATCAAACAGCTCTTTGAAAAGTGAAAATAAACTTCCAACCCTCTCTCTTGGTGTCGTTTAAGGAGGAACGCAGCCCTTGAAATATCTACTCCTATGTGGTTGTGAAAACCAGCATTTCCAGGGAAGCATTTGGACGATTAATTGAACATAAATGTTTACTCCTCTGAAATGCAGCGCTGGTTTGCAAACAAACACACAGACCAAGCTCCCTGTGGCTGTAAAAGGGAAGAGAAGAGGGCTAGTAATGGATTTCAATGGACTGTCTGAGCAGATCAGAGCAGAGTGGCTACAGAAACGGAATGAAGTACTGTTAGTGCAGATAGCTGTTTGTTAGCTGGCCACAACATGGTTACATGCAAAGCTTTAGCAGGGTTTGAATGGCCAGGTTATGGGTGTGCTCATAGACACGATGGAACATGCGCTAGTCTGCAGTTAGCTCAATGCAGTAGTTATTTTAATGCCCCCTGGTAGCTCCAGAGCTCCGGCCCGGGGTTAAAGGTGGCTGGCCCTGTCTTTGATCTGGCTGCAGGGAGGTTTCCGCGAGGGCAGCTCATTAGGTCCAGAGGTTGTGTGCCGGGGAGTAAACAGGAAAGTCGATATCCGCTGCAGTCTGTCCCGGCCAGGCTGGTTAACCCGTTACTCCTTAATGATGTCATTTGACGTCTCCGGGTGGCATTCCGAAAGCAAGCAGGACAAGACAAGCTATTGTAGCAGCCCACGAGAGCAAATCCCCCTTCCAGCAAGAGATTCACTTCCAATCAGCTTTTAAATAGTGCAGAAGTGAATTGCCATTGAGTCATACTTGGTTGTAAAAGTGAGGGAAGGGCAGCTTTTCTTGTTTTGAAATGAACACATTAATGCATGGATTTATTTGAATGCCGGCCGACAAATACTTCTTAAAGATGCTTGGAAAATACAAGTCTTGCTTTACCCCTATTTACAGCAGTGCTTAAAGATATCCATGATATGAAAGGGAAGGGTTTCTTCTCAAACATCAGTTATAATTTTAATCAAGAAAGGTACAGTACGTGAGCCTAACCTTTATAAATTATTAGCTAATAAATGCTGTGTAACATTTCGTTTCATTCTACATGTGTATTATTAGCATGGCTATCACTGCTGTCTTTGTCCCTGGAGATAGGCATGACGTAGATCTGCACATGCCCTTGTATTAATTTAATTGGCCCTGCGATGCTTATATCTTGATCAGGAGCCAGCCAGATGCTGCAGTGCTTCAACCCGCTGCCTTGCTAAAATATTTCACTCTGCAATCAAGACTTCAGGCCATGCTTGAGGCTGCCTTCAGCTTACAGGTCCATGGCAAAAAAAATCAAACACAAAACCATTTAGTGGTAATCATGTCTGAAAAGAGTCCTCCCTTTGTGGTGTAACGTATGCTTCCTTCCACTCCTGTCATTCCGGTGTCTCTCAGCATGTTGGAAACCCAACACCACAGCCATCCTGCCAGGTCTCACAAAGCTACATTTGTGCTTTTGTAGCGGAATGTTGGCCTTTGCTGATTTATACACAGATTCCCCCCAATTAGTTGTCAAGCATGCATGAGTTCACAGCGCTTACCGGTATTCAAACTCAAGCACCGTGCTGCATCCTGTGTTGTGCTTGATGCTGCTGCTGCTAGCACTGGAGTTAATGGAACACAGAATTCCATTCAGAATGTATGGAATGTTCAATCAATGTTCTGACTCAGGGAGGGACTGAGTGGCAGCACTGGGCTCTGTGATACCCAGTGTTTTACAGCTTGGATAGTCAAGGCAATCCATCAGGGGGTGGGGTTTGGAGAATAAAGCAAGTCCTGAATCCAGGGTCCTGGCTGCTGTTGATCACTGGGATCCCCTTGTCTTAATGTAAGAACTCTCCTGGCAGGGGGCTGCATGAATGAGCCGATAAAGCCTCGTTACAACAAGCCAGCAGTGAATGGAACTCCAATATCCTGTCGGTGTGTGTCTGGGCAGGACCCTGGACCTCCTGCTCCATGTCACAGCTACCCTGCATGGGGTGCAGTGTCCCTGTGCTCTCAAGAGTCTCTTTCAGTTTTATTAAAGTGTGGGTGTAGCTGGGTGTGCCCCAAAAACAAGCAGCAGAGTCTTCAGGCTCGGGGGAGTTTGCAGTCTAGACACTGGAAAATCTTGCATTCATAGGAAAACATATATATATATATATATATATATATATATATATATATATATATATATATATTATATATATATATATAAAAACCACCATGATAATGTTTTCCTGCAATATTTGCCTTGTTGTTCAAACTTGATATTCCTTTTGTAGCCATCAAGGGGGTCCTGGTCTTCCAGACAATCAAGGTTATTAACAGGATCAGAAAGTTATCCTCCTATCTTCTGAAACAAAATAGCTCCTTGTGATTTCCTTCCCATGCAAAATCTTTGTTTTGTTTTGACCTAGTGCTAGGGGGACGCTGCGGGACCCTGGTCAATCCTGGTACCCCAGTGTCAGCGTGTGGAGGGGAGTGAGGGGTTCTGCAGAGTGTCTGGCCAGCGTTTCCTCACAGCTCTGTTTATTGGGGTAGTTTGTGTCTCTGAATGGTTCCAGCTGTTTCATACTTCATTTTCCCAGTTCCCATGTATTAGGGAGCATTGACCCTGACTGTCACTGAGGGAGCCGGAGCTGGGGAGGGTCCTGCCACCTACTTACGTCGCTGTCGGAGCTGCGTCAGCCATCGAGCTGCAGGGATCCTTATCATGATGTCATTGCTTTCCCTTATAGAAGTCTGCTGTAGTAAAAGCACAGCGCGGTGTAATAAAGCCAAGTGAAAGCCTTGGAAACGTATTTGCACAGTGTTCGCCCTTATCAGACAGCTGTTTATATCACAGAACCTGTTATAACACAGCATGGTGGTGGCGCCATTTGACCCTTAATGCCATTCGACTTGCACTTTCATTCTGGTTATAATGCAGAACACAAATAGCCCGATCTTGTGACTATGCAGTGGCATGGAATTGGAGTGGTGTATTTTATACAAACTGGTGCGAGCCTCACGCTGGACCAATAGCTTTGAGACGGGCCAGCTTTCTCTTCGCTCTGTCTCCACCAAGCAGTTAAAGAAGCCTGCCTCCAGAGAGGGCTCTGCCGCCAGACCCCATTACAGGTGCTTGCACTGTTCCCAAGCCTCTCGTTAATGAGAATGAGCCAATAAAAATCAGATTGGGGAATAATTGCAAGCAGGCTGCAGATTTGTCATTGAGAATGTGTCTGCCTTGTCACATGTACCCAGAGGGGCCTTGTCAATTCTCGTTTGAATCCAGTGTTCGTTACGTGACACCTGTTCCAGTCATAATTAGGAGACATCAGTCTGCAGCGCTGTCAAAGTGGAAAAAGCAATACATCATCTTGGGTGTGTCGAATCCTGTTCTGGAATCCATTCTCGATGAGCACACTGCTCTGACCATTGCCCTCCGCACCCGCCCTCTCTCTCTCCCTGCAAGGCCAGCGAGTTCATTCAGGTCCCGGGTGACAGTGATTAATGGTGGGGTGCTCATTCCAGGGTAAATGAGCCCATAGGCAAAGCTTTTATGCTATCCAGAAAGGTCCTATATTTGTAACATCATTTCCTGCACTAATTTTGTTGCATCCCAGCATGGGTGTAGACAAATCACAGTGGACTGTAGAATGCACAAGGAAATGTGCTTAAAATGTACTGGTGGGGTTTCTTCTTGATTCAGCAAGACCGGTCCCTGGGGTCGCCATCTCTTGATTGCATTTTGTAAACTTCAGTAAACTTTCTTTCTGCCAGGGCTATCTAATCTTGGTCATTTTACAGAAATAAGGCGCTGTGAAAATGATTGTGGTATCCTATAGAAATGTGTTTTTCTGAACCAGTAGGTTCTCTGAATCCCCCCGCCCCCTCGCTCAGTGTCTGTGGTGGTGTGTCTCTGCAGAGCTGGTGCGCAATGGCAGGATGGTGCCTCTGCCCTTCAGTGCTGGGGATTTGCACTCCATCATCGTTGACGAAGACAGCAGGAAGCTGTACGCTGCCACCAAGGACCACCTGGTGTCCACGAATCTGGACAACATCAGCCACGGGATTAAGAAGGTAGGCACAGCCTGTATTATTCTGAAATTTTTTTGTTTGGTTTCATGCTACAGACTAATAATAAAAGGTGTGTTCAGTGTACAGCAGGGGTGTGCAAAAACTCGGACTTGCCTTTCAGAGGTATTTTGTTATCAGCAGATATTCAGTAAATCCTTTCATTAACGTGTTGATTTCAAAACATGAAAAGCTGCCCTTCCCTCACTTTTACAACTGAGTACTAATCAACGATGACAGATTGGAAGAATATTTTCCTCTCATCCAGGGTGCCATGCTGGCGTACCAAAGCCGGAAACTGACTATGAAAAGAAACTTTGAGCTACTAGGGCTAAGATGTGATTTTAAACTAATTTCATCTGCGACTCAAAGTCTGATTTGAACCCGGGTTTGTGCAGGAAGCCACTGCGTCACCAGGAGCTGCACACTGGCTGATAATTCAGACTGTGGCTCTGCTGAGCATCTGGTGTTGCTGTTATTTGGGAAGTCGCTAAACAGCTGTGCCCTGGGACAGCCGGCCTCAGCGCGGGACCCTTCTACTGGGAGATCACAGATAACCTCTCCCACCCAGCGCTGGGGAGCGCTAATTGGGCCCAAATCACTCTTAATTTGTTGGGTAATAGAGCCGGCTGCTTCTCTCCCAGCGGTGCTGCTTCTCTCCCAGCGGTGCTGCTTGGAGTTTTGGGGGGGTGGGGGGTATTTTATATATTGTAGTAATTAGTTAAGATGTTGATAAAGACCTCATCGATATCCTGTACTTGACTTGATCTGACAGTGCCCTATTATATTTCTTGATCTGACAGTGCCCTATTATATTTCTTGATCTGACAGTGCCCTATTATATTTCTTTCTTGATCTGACAGTGCCCTATTATATTTCTTGATCTGACAGTGCCCTATTATATTTCTTGATCTGACAGTGCCCTATTATATTTCTTGATCTGACAGTGCCCTATTATATTTCTTGATCTGACAGTGCCCTATTATATTTCTTGATCTGACAGTGCCCTATTATATTTCTTGATCTGACAGTGCCCTATTATATTTCTTGATCTGACAGTGCCCTATTATATTTCTTGATCTGACAGTGCCCTATTATATTTCTTGATCTGACAGTGCCCTATTATATTTCTTGATCTGACAGTGCCCTATTATATTTCTTGATCTGACAGTGCCCTATTATATTTCTTGATCTGACAGTGCCCTATTATATTTCTTGATCTGACAGTGCCCTATTATATTTCTTGATCTGACAGTGCCCTATTATATTTCTTGATCTGACAGTGCCCTATTATATTTCTTGATCTGACAGTGCCCTATTATATTTCTTGATCTGACAGTGCCCTATTATATTTCTTGATCTGACAGTGCCCTATTATATTTCTTGATCTGACAGTGCCCTATTATATTTCTATATGTTTAAAATATGCCTATGTAGTGCTTTTGTTTTTAATGTATATCACAGTACATTCTCTGGCTCTTTGGGTCCCCCTCCACCACGTACCTTTAATTACTCCAGCCTCCCTTTCCACAGTCTTTAATTACTGCAGCCTTCAATTTCCCTGCTTGCAAGTATTACAGCCTTCCGTCGCAAGTCTGTCATTACCACTCTGTTTGTTTTTAGTTTTGCTTTTTAATGCAGTATAATGTTCTCGACCATAACAGGCGGTTTGCCGTGTTTTAACAGTGGCTGGGTTTGGGGTGGCTAGAACTCTCTCCAGTGATTTCTTTTGTTCTGACTGGTTATAATGTACAACTTGCTCTCATGCAACTTTCTTTTATGCAGATCTTGCATGTGTATATATATATATCCCAGCACACCCGGATCCAGCTCGATTATTTCTATGCTTTCAGAATTCGAGAGAGAATAGCATTACCAAAGTTCTTTCCAGTCCGTTTATTATAGAGAACGCATCCTAACTGCATTCAAACTCAATGATCCTCAGTGCGAATGCTGAAGTGGCCCTACAATGACAAGGCAATTGGAAGGCAATTCCTCACGAATGAAGTTATACAATTCAAAAAGTAACTCCTTTATTGAGTATACATGAGAACAAGACAAACATTTATTTTTTTACTTAAGTTTAGACACAACCTCAGACTGGGAGCTAGGAGTCCCGTGAGGTCCAGTGTGATTTCTGACGGTGCTAAGATAAGGCATGATCTTGACGTTTTCTTGCGAACAGTGAGTTCAGATCAATCATGTGAGTGTGTGTGTGTGTGTGTGTGTGTGTGTGTGTGTGTGTGTGTGTGTGTGTGTGCGTGTGTGCGTGTGTGTGTGTGTGTGTGTGTGTGTGTGTGTGTGTGTGTGTGTGTGTGTGTGTGTGTGTGTGTGTGTGTGTGTGTGTGTGTGTGTGTGTGTGTGTGTGTGTGTGTGTGTGTGTGTGTGTGTGTGTGTGTGTGTGTGTGTGTGTGTGTGTGTGTGTGTGTGTGTGTGTGTGTGTGTGTGTGTGTGTGTGTGTGTGTGTGTGTGTGTGTGTGTGTGTGTGTGTGTGTGTGTGTGTGTGTGTGTGTGTGTGTGTGTGTGTGTGTGTGTGTGTGTGTGTGTGTGTGTGTGTGTGTGTGTGTGTGTGTGTGTGTGTGTGTGTGTGTGTGTGTGTGTGTGTGTGTGTGTGTGTGTGTGTGTGTGTGTGTGTGTGTGTGTGTGTGTGTGTGTGTGTGTGTGTGTGTGTGTGTGTGTGTGTGTGTGTGTGTGTGTGTGTGTGTGTGTGTGTGTGTGTGTGTGTGTGTGTGTGTGTGTGTGTGTGTGTGTGTGTGTGTGTGTGTGTGTGTGTGTGTGTGTGTGTGTGTGCGTGTGTGCGTGTGTGTGTGTGTGTGTGTGTGTGTGTGTGTGTGTGTGTGCGTGTGTGTGTGTCTGTGTGCGTGTGTGCGTGTGTGTGCTCTGTATCACTGCTCCAGCACGCCTGGTCATGGAATGTTAACTTTAATAACCGATACCTCGTCTGAATTGAATCTAAGATTTAGTCATGGAGCGTTCCAGCTTTCTGCCTTCTTTATTTTTACCAAGCTCTCTATTTCCCCTATTTTAACATTGTCTCGTAAAACAGACTGCTACCCCCCTGTAAATACACAGCAAGCGTGCCTGCCGGCAGACTAGTGCTCTCGACCCCCTGGCCTCTCCAATGAGGTGTGCTGCAGGTTTCAGGAACCAGGCTGTTTAAAACATGCTTCCCGAGCTGGATCTGGGTGTGCCGGGATTTCTTCTACAGTTTTGTTCCGGAAGTCATTTTCAGGTCTGCCTGTTTTTAGATGAGTTGCGGAATTAGGATTTCAGTTTGGCTAGGGTTAGGGTTTCAGTAGCTCTACATAAACACTGGCACTAGTCTGTCTTTTAATGGCTAACACATTGATTTATTGAATGGCTGTTACACTGGGGTGGGTGTATAATGCTCCTCTCTGGACCAGAGGGCACTTGAAGTCGAGTAAATGTTCAGAACAGATGGTAGGGAGCATTTTGCATTGTATGAAGTAGTTTAACAGATGGACCAGAAACATAAAAAAAACCTATTAGATTGGGCCTGTGCTAATTGTGTGCCAGGGAGGGCCGAGCATCAGTATAATATTGTCATATGAATGCAGGACTAAATAGCTGAGCTCAGTCTCAGCTTGCTTTTTGAAACATTGCCATTTTCTTATGCAACTGACAGTAAACCTTAATGATCGTCTAATAAAACTTTGTGTGGATCGATTAACTGCACCGTTAATAACAATAGATTATCACAGCAATAGATTATGGCTCCTGCAGCTCACACATGACCTGTTTTATTGGCAGTGCATGCGGGCACTCGCTATTCCTGTTATAGTAAGGGTCAGTTAAACTGGCAATTGCATAGCAATTAAATAGCTATTTGTGCCATGCAAAATATGGGTTACACATAACTAAAGTGGGGCAGAAACTGAGTTAATACACCCATATAAAATATAGTGCAGTTAAAATGATATACTACAGGAAATACTATAGGAAGCCATAGTGCTTGTGGATGGTACTATTATCGTTATATGGGTTTTCCTTAAAGGGCATGGGTGCAGAAAGACAGGCCAGGATTTTCAGCGATGGGTCAGCTGAGAGAATTCGAATACTGAGTTTATATTTTTAAAAAGCCCAAACCCTAATCTTAATTAAGGTTAGGGTTAGGGTTTGTTCGAAAGACTAGTACTGTTTCACATCTGCCCCTTAAAGATCCTTTCAGAAGCCAGGATGGATAGCACACTACCGGTAGCCTAACTTTCCCAGTTGCTCAGGGAATGGGCTGTGGAGTGCAGCCAGGCCTCCAGACCTCTGTTCTTCCAAAATATTCCAGTCTTCTTCCTGCTGGAATGTTTTTGCAGGGTGACGTTCAAAGGCAGCAATACACTAACTAACAATTACAGAGGCATTTAAAGAGACAACACTTGGAACGGGCTGCGCAGGGCAGGCAGCTGAACAAACATATTGCATCTTCAGAGGAAGACCAGTCAGAGGCAATTCAATTACAGAGCTGTCTGAGAGGAGAAACCCAGCACCCTGCTATCCTGCTCTGGTAGCTGACTTGTCCCCCTAATACATTGACAAAGGATTAGTCTGTACCTCCCTCTGCTATGATAACAAGCTCTCTGTGTTATCCCTCTCTGCTTGGGCTCTTCTTCCTCTGCACTGGGTGGCTGTAGTTATCATTCCTAGCCGAGTTCAGCTGTGGTGATGGCATTCCTCTGTGTGCCTGCCCAGCCCTCGTTCTGTGTGGAATCCCCCCCACTGTCTCCACTGTGTGAGGTATTCAGCCACTGTTCTTCCAAAACCTATTCTATTTTAACCAGTTAAACAGATGGTGGATTGGAACACCGCCTCCCTTGAGCTCGCTGCAATCCTGCTGACATTTTCCACCCCCTGTTGATTTGTTTATTGATTACTTGGGGTGTAGCAATTCATCATCGTGACACTTTTATTTCATGATACATCGAATGGTAATGGAGGCGTGCATCATTCTTATCTGGTTACAAGAACTAAAGCAGAGCAGTATGGCTCACTGTAGCAACCCAAGAGGTTCTTGAGTGAAGAATAGGTGTGTTTAATAACTGGAGGAGGGCGGGGGAGTCTCTGGCTTGATGAAGAGGGCCAGAAGTCAAGAGGTTAACACCCCTTTAATGGATTATTTAGACGATTCACATGGTGTGCCTCTCAAATACAGAGCTGGCTCTTTAGCCGAATGGTAAGATGTTCCTTTTTGAACCGTATGGTTTGTGGTTCGCGTCCATTCAGTTCAGTGGGCTGAGGTGCCAATTCACGGCTCTTATGCTGAAGCCAGTATTATTAACTCATCAGCCGCTAGGAGGAGATTCATTGCACAAACATTTAATCTGACTGATAACCGGGTGCATTAATCAACCTTCCTATGTCCACAGCTCTACTGGCCAGCAACTTCTGACCGCATTGAGGAGTGTAAGATGGCAGGGAAAGATCCAGAGGTTTGTGCATCTTTTCATTCATCATCTGTTTTCTGAGGGCATTTACTCTACATTTAAAGAATCACAGATGACCCGGAAGACACGTACTGATCGTTCTACACGCTTGAAGTCGTCAGAAGCAACAGGTGACTGAGGCATCTAATATTAACATCACTTTTTTCAGGAATTATTTTTTGGAGATTCTGTTCAGTTAAATGATGCTTTGAAATATAAGTATAAACTAATACACCTGCTCTGAAACAGCTGAAAACAGGTTTTATGATCAAAATGGGGTTTTAAAAAATCTTTAAAACGACCCTTAAAGCTTTGTGAACAGGGATCTCAAACACAAACCCTGAATTATATATATGCCAATATATATATATGTATTGTTGGTTTTGCTTCGACAGCTGGACTGTGCCAATTTCCTGCGGGTCCTTCACCTCTATAACCAGACCCACCTGTATGTGTGTGGGACGGGAGCCTTCCACCCGCGCTGTGCCTACATCCACACTGCCCTCTTCGACCGGGTAAGCACCGCCATCCATAGCCACACCACCTCCCTCTGCCACTGCATGGCAAACCTCTGCCGTTTTGCACAGCCCAAGTGACCAGACTGCCATAGACACATAGAGCAACCCCACCCCTGCCAGCTAGATTAGTGCACAGAACACATAGGAATGTCCCTGCAATAGAACTGTAAAGACGATTGTTACCGTTGCTAACTCAGATCAGTCACCAGTCTGGACCATGCGCTCCTTGAAAAGGTCCTGTATTATTGGGCTGGGTGCTAGGAGGCCTCTCAAACCAGCCACAATGAGATTCCTGTCTTCCTATACTTTCTTATTTATTTATTTATTTATTTACCATGCCACAAGGAAACAGTTTTCTAGATTCAGTCTTGAGATCAAGGGCAGTACAACCCAGACTGTTGTGTGTCGAAGGAGCCGCACGACGCACTGTACTGGTGTATGTTTTTAATCCAGTTCCTTAACCAAGCTCTGCATTACAGAAGAGCACAGATGTTGGAATTCTACGCTCACACTTTGAAGTTAAATATCCTGCTACAGGGGGCTGTCTAAGCCATGGCGCTGAGGCCTGCATGGATCTTTCTTACTGCTTTCTTCAGATCTGCGCCTTGTTAGGATGCTGAGAATAGAGAAAGACATGTTGATTAAATAATCAAAGCGAATCATTCTCAGATTTTAACCACATTTTCTCAGCGTTTATTCTTCTGTTATTATTATCCTTGATGTTTGACAGAGACACGTCTTTAAGAATCCCCAGCCCTGGATTGAAAGCTCTGATCCTGTGCCTTGAAAAGCCTTTTTAAAACGGGCCACTTGTGTTCTCGTTCCAGCTCATCATTTTTATGAATTGCTTGTAATATGCTATTGTGAGGACAAGAGGCACAGAGCATTCTGAGGACTGATGTATGCCGTGGTCAGGGATGAACACAACACACTGAATACATCTGCGGTAATCCCACTTCAGGCTGTGGGACAGACTCAATGGAAGGAAATATTTTTCTTTTCATTTCTGTATTTTTTTTTTTATTTTGGTCAGAACATTTTCATTCAGAATTTCATCTAGAAACAATTTAAACCAGCGTCGAAGACAACGGCAGCCTCCTCCTTAATATCATGATATGGAATCGAACCCTGGTCTTCTGGTACACAGTCCAGCGTGCTGAGATGAAAGAATCAACCCTACTGTAGTTCATCCCATTCTGTTGTGTGGTTTGAATGAATGCAGGACAGATTCCCCATCAGAATTGAATATGAATTGTTATACAAACGACAGTGAGGTGTAGGGTTTACTTACTGTTTCATATTTAAAGCTAGTACTACACAAACTATAATAATGTATATCATATACTGTATGGTATATTTGTTGTCATATACAGTATAAAGTATAAGAGTTAGCGACAAATAAAAACTGGAGTCTGCACCATAGGCTTGCAACAGTTTAATCCGCTTTCCTTTTTAATCGCTTTGCTGTTTTATTTAACTCTCTGGCACTGTTTCACTCGGGCTGAATGTCCTCAGCCACTACAGACTGAGCGGTGATGTCACGGCGTCCTGTTTAACACTGTGCATGCGTCATCAGCAGCCTATCAGAGACCGGCACGGCCGCTCTTCTGCAGCTGCTGTAACCTTGGTGGACTGACCTTGAAGTTTAGTAACACCCCATCGAAAAATAAATAAATAAATAAAATCACCTTGGAAATGGAAAACTAAATAAAGCTAAATCTCTGACAGAGGCAACACTTTTTAAAATGTTATTATCCACGCTGACTGCACACTGTATCTCTAAAAAACAAAGTGCAATCTTCAGCTCAGGCGCAGTGTGAGTAGACACAGTGAGGTGTTCTCTTCATCTCCCTCTGGAACTGCAAACGCTAAATTACATCCTCTGCGTGATCTTCATTCATTCTGGAGTCTGGTAGTATATTCACAGGGGGGGCTTTATGCTTCTTGGCATTGTCAGCATGTGGGGAGTGGTTGCACAAGAACGACGTCAATAACAGGACATGCACAATAACGCCCCCCGTGGGTGCCTTTTATTATCACAGGCAAGCAAAAATAAACATGCCTGAACAGAACCAGCGACGGTGAAGCTGAAAATAGAAATAAAAAACAAACAAGTCCCGAACACTTTCACACTCTCCAAAATAAAGTGTCTTTCACACAGCTGGGACAACAGGGTCAGCAGCACGGCACAGGGGTCCTCAGCTAGCAGCTTCTCTACAGAGTGTGTATCTCTGCGCTGATCCTTCACGTCTCTCCTCGTAGTCTGAAACGATGTAAGCACAAAGCTGGCTGCAAAAACACAGGCAACACAGTGTGGCCCAGCACGCGAGCGCGACCGCCCCAAAAGTACTCCCCTATATACAGCCAGGCTCCTCCTCACAATCAGAACTGCCAATCAGTGTACCCGGAACCAAAATCTAACCAATCGGTGCACACTGCAGAGCTGACCACGAGGAGCGCACCGGACAGTGCAACAGCTTCAGGTCCTACCTGCACTCGAGCGCAGCGCCCTCACAGGTCGGGAGGGAGATTTACAGCTCAGATTCATTCTCTCCCTGTCACAGCATTTATAAAAATGATCTAAGCACGAAAACACATTAGCCTGCTCTCTCTGCCTGCTCTGAAACTGCCTCGCCCCTAGCCTTGGCTCACTGTGCACCTTCACGTGCCAATAAATAAACTCATAGACCTTGAATCCATCTTCTCTCTGCCGTGTGAAGAACAAGAACAAGGGGGTTTTCTGTGCATGTTCTGAAGTGTCCAGAAATCTGGAATAAACTCAAACCCGTCTGTGTTTAATAATTATCTTTCAGTGCTTGAGATTTCAGTGAGTACCCTCTCCAGGGGTCAGATACATACCGCTGGCTTCAATAACCGGCTCACAAATTCTGAACTTCACATCGCAAAGCCTTTCTGTTTAGAAAACAAACAAACAAACAAACAAACAAACAAACAAACAAACACCTCCTTAACTCTATTCATTTGAAGACACAAAACACAGGCAGGCCAGCTCGCTGCACCTTGTTATCAGAGCTTAGAGACACATTTAGATCATGATTATTTTTGTATATTTCGTTTTATCCATGAGCTAGTTTCATAGGTCTGGTCTTGAACAGACTGTAATAGGCCTCTTGCTTGCCAATACAGTTTGAATGACCTGTTAGCCACAGTTGTCCATGCGTAGTCCAGTGGGCATGGTTTCTATGCAGGGTTTCTGTCAAGGCTGTCTCTTCAGGAGCACCCTGGAGTCTGTCTGGATGGGGCCCGTTGGTCCAGGCTATAATCATTGAGAGCCTTCTGCTTTATCAGGTCTAGTGGACATGACATGTCGCACAATCACATGCAAACTTTGCAGACTAGGAGATCTTGTCATCTACTGGACACTACATTCCCTAGTTTTGCACAGCCAGTGTAGGTACTGTAACCCCAAATCCCCAGTCAGAACTAGACACCTGTCACAATCACAGATTGTCAGTAACTTTAAACATGAAATGACTTGTTCTGTTTTCTCTGGAGTGGCTGACCTGCCATGTGTCATGGAAAGAAAATGTGGCTGCTTAATCCAGCTGCAGTTACACTGCTCTTGTGATGATGTGATCCAGAAATGATCCTTAGTAATTGCTTTTTGTAGCACCTGTTATTAATAAAGTATTTGAATGGTTGCTAATTACCATATTCATGAGAAACTGTGCAGTTAAGAGCTCCTTTCTATCATTACAATGAAGGGGCAGTGTAATACAGACCCAGTGCATGTTTGCAGTGCTTGATTCAGGGGATACCACCTACAGTATAAAACACATTGATTCATTCTGCTCTGCTCCACCTTGTAGTGACCCTCCTCCTCCCCCTCCCTAATCTCGCCGTGTTCTTCCCCCAGAGTGAGAGGCTGGTCCTGGGCCCAGGGCAGACAGAGTGTGGGAAGGGGAAGTGCCCGTACGACCCGCGACAGAGGACAGCCACCGACATGACCGGTGAGTGGGAGTGAGGGAGCGAGTGAGTGTGTGTGAAGGAGTCTGCTCTCCGATCAGTCAGCTTCTCTTTAGGGAGCAGGTCTGTCAGTGTGAGAGTGCTGGTCCCGGATGAAAGTCTGAAACTCTGTTTGCTTTGGAGGCCTGGCAGAGTGTGGCTGTCTGTTTTACTGCTTCAGTTCAACAGTAGTTGTCTGTCACCATGGCTGCCCTTGCCATCATCACTATTTTTATTATCTTTGGCCAGAAAATATTTTTTTCTAAAGATTACCTCATTGTTTACTATAGAGCGAATACTCTGACTTCCAGCACAGCACAGCAATATATATATATATATATATATATATATATATATATATATATATATATATATATATATATATTACAGCAGTATCCTATTTCAGATGAACAAATGCACGTTTATTGCATTTAACCTGTTAACCCTTTCATGGTCTGACTGTTTCATGGTTGATTGGCTGGCCGTGCTCTCAGTCCTAGAGTAAAGCACGTTTCCAGGGTCTTTCCTGATGGCTGTGGAAGACACAGCATGTTTTTGCTGCAGCACGCTCCTGGTTACGCTGTTCTTTTGGGAAACTTTATTGGAGCACACCTCGGGAGTGTTTTCTGTCTTCCCAATTTCCTAAGCTTTTCTCTGTTTTCTCTGTGGAAGCGTTTGCTCTGTGCTGTGCTGCAGGTGAGGATCGACCACCGGTACAGATCCACACATCAATCACACTGGTTGAAGGGCTCAGCAGCTAGCCTGGAGATCCGTGGAGTTCAACCTCAGCTCAACCCAGATAAGACAGACAAACCTCCCTGGCATTCAACTCTTGAACATTAACTCAATACTTTTCAGTTTTATTGGCTATATATAGAGGGGGTATCTTCCCACTACAGTCAATCCTTTTCGGTAATGCTTTGTTTTGAGTGTCATAAATAAGTATTGAATTGCAGTTTAAGCATTTGCTGAAATCTAGTTAAATGTTAATAAACAGTCAAGAGATATGCCATGCATGTGTGTGTCTATCATTATATTACCATTTGAGACGGTAGTCCTCTGTCAGGCAGTCATCAGGTTTAGAATATTGACTGCATCTCCTTCGAATCCGTCCTGATCATGACTGGCGCCCCCTGTGGTCATATGTGAAAATGACCAGCTTTACAATCCCGTATACAAATCTGTGTTAGTGGATTGACAAATGCCAGTCTCCCAGCAACGACTGCCTTGGCCATGCCTGCTTTCCTTGGATTCTGAGGAATAGGTTCGGAATGCAGTGAATACTGAGTGCAGGCAGGCTCTCCCTATTAGGACATGTTTATCTGCAAAAAGTCTGACGTTGTTGGCTCTTTCTCACCCGTGCTGGCTTCAGAGTAAAGGCATCCCTTTTACTTTTAGGGAAACAGTTTCCCTTTGTGATTGGAGAGGAAACAAGATTGATGGGGCAATTTGTTTCCGAGGAGCTTGGAAGATGAACACAGCGATACGGTTTCATTAGGGAAATGAATTTCAGAAAGCTGAGTATTTGGCTGTGAGCGAGTTCTGTACAATAAACCGACTGGCTGCTCGGAGAAACAGGAATGAGATATTGACGGCCTGACTGTGTGCTTATATACATTAACTGTAACCTCTGCTTGGTTTGACCCTCACTGCAGGGAAATCGGACGGCTTCGAAGAGCTTGCTGCAATATTTTGTTTAAGTTAATCTTTGTTTGACTCTGTGTTTGACAAACCGCTTTCGAAAGTATACTGATGCTGAGAGGAGCCAGTGCAGGGCGGAGAGTCAGTTTATTTTAAGCGCATCTTGGCAGGCCTGGGGGCTTTTGTGTGGTCCAAATTGCATCCAAGTAAAGTGACTTAGAGTTAAGCGAAACATATTTCATGTTTTGTTTTTAGGATCTACCATGTGGTGAAGCACGGTAGAAAAGTATGTTAACATGAGAAAAAAAAGACCTGCGATGAAAGCGTGTGGCACAGCTCAGTAAATGCATGTTCAATGACAAGTGAAGTCTTTCCTTTCACTTTTTTTGTTGGGAAACCAAAAGGAAAGACTAAACAACACGCATACAACAGCTATAACTATAGGGTAAGCCTGTCTCCATTGCACGGGTAAGGATCGACTTTGTCTCTGATTTTATGCACAAGAGTTTCTGTCATCTGTCCAGAATACAATTGCCGTAGGGAAAGCATTGCAAACTGCAAAATTACCCTGTAAATGGACTATAAATTTGCAGAGTAAAAACTCAGTCTCTTCTTCCTGTTATTTCCAAGACCGCTTGGATCGTTTCCCTGATAAAATCTGGCTGTGTTTTATTTCAGGTGCAGCATTGGATTCACATTAAGATTTTACTTGGCAGATATTTGTTCCATCCCATGTTGGAAATAATCCAAGCAGTTTAAGCACAAACACATTATTACGAATGGAACATGCAACAAAGCGTTACCCGTAAATCTAAATCAGCAGTATAAAATCCCACACTCTCTTACGAACCAGCTGAGACAGGCTTTCACCAATAACCAACCCTTCAGCCGATTGAAGCAGGTTTCAGTGGAACGGTGTTTGCTGATGCACGTTGTTTGTTGATTGCAGACGGAGAGCTCTACGCTGGTATTTCCTCGGATTTCATGAGCAGGGACACAGCGTTCTTCCGGAGTCTGGGAGCCCGTCACGTGATCCGCACAGAGCAGTACGATTCCAAGTGGCTGCAGGGTGAGTGCTTTGTTCAACCCAAAAACACACAGCGGTGCTTTAAGAGACGCTTTCTCTCCCTGCGTTACGGCGCTGAGCAATCAAACTTTCAGACAAAGGAGGAGGACACGGAAACATGGCGCTGAGTTAACAAAAGTGCCAGAAACCTGCACACAATTCTAGAAGACCTTCATTTTAAATACATATATACAGTGCTGCACCATCTACACATGATTGAATGCAGTCATGTAACAGGGAAATAATTCAGCAGTAAAATCTGCTATCAGCACTGACAACATTTTCATTTTTTTTTCTTCTGCTGATTATCTCATGGGTAGATAATCGTTTTCTGCATGCTGTAGGTCGGATTCACTCCTGTTGTCTAATTGTGATCAGACCATGACCTACAGCATGGGAAATGATTAGGTGCCAGTGCTAGGGTGCAGCATTTTTAATCAGTAGCCTTGATTCTCTGGAAAAAGCATGCAAAGAACCAACAGATCTTCAGCACAGCACAGCAGAACACAAGCAGTGATGATGCTTCTAAAGCCAATAAGAGGCAAGAAAAGTTTTGGTCAGCATCCCTTTAAGTAACGATGTGTTCCTGCAGGTAAACCTGTACACAAACCGGGGCAAACAGGCACCAAGGGATAGTATTTTAAGAGTAACAGATGTAGCTACAGATCCATCGTTGAGGTTTCAATACAATCTGTGTGCTGTCTCGTGTTGTGCTACTTGTGCACTCCTGCCAGCGCAGCTTTCCCAAGGGATTTATTAAGTAGTTCGGCTTCTGAGTTATTTATGGAATTCCATGCTAATAAAATCCTTAATGAATCCTGCAGGTATGCTGCAAGGAAACTTCAGGAATTCTGCTCCGTTAAGAAAATTCAAAGGAGTTAGAGATCCTGTGTCTGAAGCATTATTGTGCACAAGCTTTCCTGAATGAATCTGAAAGCAACTTCAGACACATTTCCTTTAAATGTCAGTGGCGCTGACGGATTACTCCATTTACTATATACAATTATTATTATTATTATTATTATTATTTAATCAGAATACTGTCCTGCCCATGCAAAAAATCTAATCAAATCCAACGTAACGCTGAGATAGTAAGGAACTATAAAATCCTGGTGTAGACAATTTTCTGCTGTGTTTTAAATAAGTGTATTACTATAGATTTATAATATAGTAGTCAATTGCCTTGTTAACATTTCCATGCATTGTAACTCTCAATGTTTTGGATCAGGAGTTATCAGGCATTCTTAGCTTGATGAGACATTAAACCGTCCTAAATGAATCTGCAGAAATGTAAATGCCTGTCCTTACACAACGGTATAATGTGTCTGCATTGTAAATGGAAGAAGTAACCCCAACAAAATTCTCTTCAATTAATTCATTTCCAGACCTGGGGGCATTGTCATTCTGGGGAGCAACATTTCTGTAAGTGTTGACCCAGGGGTTCCTAGACAGGGAGCCACTGTTTTAGAGGTTACTCCTGGTAAACAATTCCAAGTAGTCTCCTTCCGACTGCTTCAGACGTTGCTGTCATTCATACGCTGTCTCTTGCCCCCCTCCCCCTCCAGACCCCAAGTTCGTGAAGGTGGCGTCCATCTCGGAGAGTGACAACCAGGAGGATGACAAGGTGTACGTGTTCTTCACGGAGCGTGCTCAGGAGGCAGAGAGCGGCGGAGGCAAGGTGGTGTACTCCCGCGTGGCACGCGTCTGCAAGGTACGGATTTATATAGCGCCTTTCACACACACACACACACACACACACACACACACACACACACACACACACACACTGGGGCTGAGGCTAGCTAAGAACACAGACCTCTGTAATTACACCTCAGTCAGTCAAGGAGTTGTGAAAATGACAAAACATTTTTTTGTGTCAACCTTAATCTTTCCTGAAAACTATAAAAAAAAAACAGAAAGTAAGTCACCAATGAATGTCTTCATTCTGTGCTGATTTTATTATTCAGTGAAGACTCTAATCCCCTAAAGGGTGCACACACACACATATGCCGTACACACTTTAGGTTTAGAATTACAAACTATAAAAACCTGCCTTACAAACACATAAAACTAACTATTGATCAAACTGAATTCCAGCTTGTCAAGGCATACAGGATCCAGTTCTGTGGGTCTGCAGTAAATTCTATAATTGTAAGGCCCTTTCCAGACTCGCCTGGCGGAGAGACTCTGTGTCGTTTACACTGTAGCTCCACTCACTCAGATATTTCCACAGTAGCTCCACTAAAGCTAATTGTCGCTGGCTCTGCCCGGAGAGCTGTTCTGTGCTTCCCCCGGCCACAAACACTGGCAGCAGTTATGCCCAATTTAAAGCATTTCAAGAAGGCTCTCTGTAAATCAGAAGAGATTAGCCTTGGTGAATCCTGCTTTTTTATTATATTAGCTTGTTATCGTGTTGAAGGTCTCTGAATGGAAAACAAAATGAGTACCTAACAAACAATTTAGGCAATTTTCAATTTTTAACTAGCATGCATGCAATCTTATAATACAAACATATTCTCAGATATACAGCCTTAGTATTCATACATGCATACATCTAAACCCAGAGCCCAGACCCAGACCTTCAGAGATAATCATTACATCATTGGAACTTCAACTGGAACCGGGTTGTTTTTTCCAATGGGTGATTGACAAGCTCATTCCTGGCTGTTCATATTCAAACTGACCCACATGTGATGCTGTGCAGTAAGACTGAGATAGGGGCTTGTTTATTTCTCAAGACGTTACAGGTAGTGCTGTGATTGAAATACACATATACATATTAATCACCCAAAACTAATACAAATTAAATGTGAACAGAGACAACGTTATCAGGAACAGACCAGTTATATGAATTGAATGTATAATTAATAGATGCTTACTCAGATGTATTAGAAATTCACGCAATGGTTCATATATAATTACAATGTTACACAGAAACGTAAACAGAACGAAGCTCAGATACAGGTAACAGCCTTGCCCTAATGTCCACATTAAATATGAATCAATGTCTTTTTGCACAAGACGGTATATGTTTTATAATGATGCCCCATTCATACAGTAAGCACGTAGTGAACATTTGGCTAATATGTCGTCAGCACAGGTCACTAGTTGTAAGTGAGATAGGACATGGTCCAGTTTGCTATATAACATTCTAGCTATGTTAGAGCGGTGACGGGTGCACGATCCTGCTTCGTGCAGCCTCTTCCTTCCTGGGCTGGTGCTGATGGACGCGTGCTGCTGTGCTTCTCTTTCAGAATGACATTGGCGGGCAGCGCAGCCTGGTGAATAAGTGGAGCACGTTTCTCAAAGCACGCCTGGTGTGCTCCATCCCCGGGGTGGAGGGGATCCAGACGCACTTTGACGAGCTCCGTGAGTACCTGGGCCTCCTCTGCATTCATGAGAGCTTTTAATCTAGTCTCATCCAGAACAGCAGCGCATCACACCGCACTGGCCATTACACAAGCATCACGCTCAATCATGAAATCAGAATCTGACTAAAGAAAGTAGTCCAGTAGCCCATTTCCCTGTGGTTCAGCCTCTGTTGTTATGCATACAGGTTAGCAGGTGCTTTCCTCCTGAGTGCTGTACAGACCTGCGGCTCGGACTGGGAAACGACCTGTAACTTCAGCAGCAGCCTGGCTTTGACTGGCTGAGTTCTGGTTCCTGCAATACGAGATGGCCTGTGGTTAAACCCTGATTGGAATTTGCAAAGCCGGGTGGCATTCATATCTTCAGCAGGCTGCAAATGCTGATGAGACAAGATTATTGACATTACCAGTGGGCTGATTCATCTTCAGAAAGAAAAGGAAAGAAGATGATTGCAGATAGCAGTTTGTAAATGAGAGCCTAAGTAGGAGGTCTAAGGATCTAACAACTTTACCTGAGTAAAAGGATGAATTAGACTGTACTTTCAGGACTTGTTGCAGACCAGTTAAACTGATCTTAGTTCCACCACTAAAACCTGTAACCCTGCTCTGCAAGGGACGCTAGCCTTTGTATTTTTATTGTACTTAGTGTTGCTAATAATGTTATCAATAAATGCAAAGTTGAAGTGCATTGGCATTAAGTACTGTTTAGATAATTGAGATTGACCCCTACTAAACAAAAAGGAAACTACACTTCTAGAAGTTTCCCCTAGTAAAAGCATAGCACAGTGTAATAAAGTACAGCGAAAGTGTCAGCATTGTAAAGAGTAGTGCGGTAAAAAGGGTTCCCTGCATGGACCCTGCAGAATAGCCTGGCTATATCCATTTAGATTGAGAGAGCATGAGAGCATGAACATCCACTGAGAATAGACCATGCATTGAAATAAAGTCTTCTTGTTGTTCAAATACAGTACTAAAACACGACAGTTCCAAGCCTTCAGTCAGCAAACCCTGCCTAGGTTAAAAACATTGGCACCAGGGCATCTGCAAATTAGAGCCAGTTTGCTCCACAGCTGCTGCCAGAGCAAGGATCGCGCGCCAGCACAAGCAGCAAGCTTACTGAGTCCGCACATGGAAAGAAATGCTCTGGCCTGACCGGCAGTCTCAGATTGGCCTGTTTCTCCTTGTGTTATTCCAGCGGACTGAGTCTGCAGTTGGACGCGTGGCCGGAGAGCTTTGCCAGGAAAGCGTAACACTCCCTCTGTGAAAGTGCCTTTGTTCTGCTGTGTGGCCGGCCCGCCTCTAACATTACTGTAGCTCCTTACTCACAGGGTCAAGGATTTCCAATAGTTTGTCCAGTGTCGAGACATTCGCTGGAGCTTGGGAGGAGAAATTATAGGTGAAAAAACAAATACGTTTCAAAGTATATATACACATGTATTACCAGGACATTTCCCATGCACACAATAACACAAGCCACCCACAGCAGAATAAAGCTGTCAGCCATAATAAGAGGGGATTTCTTCAAAAAGGGCCAAGCAACAAACAAACTGTCAGCCCTATAAAGATAAAAAAAAAAAAAAAAAAAAAAAACCTGTCAAGTTATACAAGGCGCAAACTTGCACTCCCATTGAAAATGGTGAGCCCCAGTCTGAAGATATTTCACTGAAATGCAAAGGAATATTTTGAGTTTCATACAGGGAGTCTGCTAAAGGGATGGGTAGTCTTGTGTTCGTACACACAGTGCTTTGTAATTTTGCCGTTGAATAAGCGCTCTGCAGTAAGGATGTTATAGTAATCTCGGGTTACAGTTTTGTTGCGGTGCTGTTGCTTTTATTTCCAAGGTGAGAGAGGATTCCTGAGAAACAGCAAGGTTAAACAGCGTTCCGTTACACCACACAAGAAATGCAAACACATGCAGCATCGTTAGGAACACAGTCTTATTACATCCTTTAAACTCTTCTTGTTAATCAATAAGTCTGTGATGCAAGCACTGGTCTAACCGAAGACTCTATGTGTTTGTGTGTGTGTGTGTGTGTGTGTGTGTGTGTGTGTGTGTGTGTGTGTGTGTGTGTAATTGCCAACACAAAGGCTGCCTTTTTTTAATGTCAGTATTTTTAAACAATCATAGAAAACAGAAGGCAGACAGAGCAGCAAAATATAAAAAATTAGACATAAACATAAAACCATAAAACTTGATGTTTTTTTGGCTTAAGTGGTTCGTAACAAAAACAGATCATGTTTAACAAAAAAAAAAGTATTTTTTATATCCATTCCTTTCTTGTGTGAACTAAACACAGCCACTGTTCTGCAGGGAGTCTGTATTGTGCAGTGCTTCCCTTTATAACACTGAAAGAAGCCAGAGGGACTATTTGTGTTCCACCTTAAAAATGTGTAATAGTGTTATGGGGCCACGACCAGACCGCCTTAAAACTCATTCTACAGTATAAAGGGCTGCCTTAAAACACAAAGCTTTAACATCTGAGCTGTTTCTATGAATGCAGTACTAAGAACATAAGAAAGTTTACAAACGAGAGGAGGCCATTCGGCCCATCTTGCTCGTTTGGTTGTTAGTAGTTTATTGATCCCAAAATCTCATCAAGCAGCTTCTTGAAGGATCCCAGGGTGTCAGCTTCAACAACATTACTGGGGAGTTGATTCCAGACCCTCACAATTCTCTGTGTAAAAAAGTGCCTCCTATTTTCTGTTCTGAATGCCCCTTTCTCTAATCTCCATTTGTGACCCCTGGTCCTTGTTTCTTTTTTCAGGCTGATAAAGTCCCTTGGGCCGACACTGTCAATACCTTTTAGAATTTTGAATGCTTGAATTAGGTCGCCACGTAGTCTTCTTTGTTCAAGACTGAACAGATTCAATTCTTTTAGCCTGTCTGCATATGACATGCCTTTTAAGCCCGGAATACTTCTGGTCGCTCTTCTTTGTACTCTTTCTAGAGCAGCAATATCTTTTTTATAGCGAGGTGACCAGAACTGAACACAATATTCAAGATGAGGTCTTACTAGTGCATTGTACAGTTTTAACATTACTTCCCTTGATTTAAATTCAACACTTTTCACAATGTATCCGAGCATCTTGTTAGCCTTTTTTATAGCTTCCCCACATTGTCTAGATGAAGACATTTCTGAGTCAACAAAAACTCCTAGGTCTTTTTTATAGATACCTTCTCCAATTTCAGTATCTCCCATATGATATTTATAATGTACATTTTTATTTCCTGCGTGCAGTACCTTACACTTTTCTCTATTAAATGTCATTTGCCATGTGTCTGCCCAGTTCTGAATCTTGTCTAGATCATTTTGAATGACCTTTGCTGCTGCAACAGTGTTTGCCACTCCTCCTACTTTTGTGTCATCTGCAAATTTAACAAGTTTGCTTACTATACCAGAATCTAAATCATTAATGTAGATTAGGAATAGCAGAGGACCTAATACTGTTTTGTTTTAGACAAAATAGTTTTTTGAAGTACTTCATGAATATCAAGCTATATTATCCATCTAATCACACAGATTTACAAAAAAAAATGTGAGTAGAGGTCCAATTCTCAAATGATTGGAAAAATGACCAAAGACTGCCGACTTCCAGTATTACGGTCATACGTGCTGTATATATATATATATATATATATATATATATATATATATATATATATATATATATATATATATATATATATGTGTGTGTGTGTGTGTGTGTGTGTGTGTTTTACTTTTTTCTTCCAAGGGAGAAATGTTTCTATAATAAATCAGCAATTTCATCACTCACCTTTCCCCTCACCCTGAGATATTATCGGTTCCACCCAAAGACAATTGCCGTGGAATTCCAGGAATGTGAGGCCACCAGTATTTAGTCCAATTGTTTCCTGTGCGCATGACTGGGCTTAATCAACAGACCATATGCTATCACCCTTATGTAGAAAAGACACACAATAAAAAAGGTACGCATTCATCACATCCCAAACAAAGCTCAGGCTAGCGGTGTGGGTGCTGTCTGGGTGCTTCTACTCTATATAAGGGATAAGGTGGCAAACAGGATGCAGTTAGAAAAACAAACCAATAAACAGAATAATAGATGTGTGACCTTTTGGGGTTAAATTGTGTCTCCTTGTTTTCATTCTAGAGGATGTCTTCATTCTGCATGGGAAAGACAAGAAGAACCCATTGATCTACGGGCTTTTCACAACATCCAGGTACGCTGCTGTCCAGACAGGTCCAGTCCTTGTGCTGTCAAATAATGGACTCTTTACACGAAAACATGGCTCGCAATTAATTAATGCTGTTACAAGGGAGTCCATTCCAGGGGCTGAATTCAGCCAGCAATATTCAAGCTGGCTTTCTGGGTCATTGCTTTTCACTGAAGGGCTCGGCCCGAAGGGATTACGGTGCCGCATACTCGGCCCAAAGTATTTACATTGATGATTAAGGACATCCGTGAGATAAATGTGCAACTCCTGCTTTAAATATAGTGAGACTTTAAAAACCTAACATGTATGTTTCTGATTCTGGGCCAGATATGCTGTTATTTTTGTTGTTGTTGTTGTTGTTGTTGGTATTAGTGGCAGTCTGTACATCTTTTCAAAATTAAATTACAATATAATAAAATATATATATTATTTAACTTTTTTTTTTTTTAATAATAAGCAGATGTCTCATTTTATGAAGAAAAAAACATGCTGTATTTTCTATGGAAACTGTATGACTAATAACTGCTTGATGTGTACTGTATGATGGTTGAATCCAAGACTTTATGTGGTGATCTTTTTCCAAATACTTTTGGTTCAGAACTGAGGCCTCAAATTTAGCCCAACTGTTTCCACTTTCTCCTGCTTTGTCTAACCACTGTGCTTTGAGAACTTTAACCTAGTTGCAGCCCCTGTGGACAGAGCCAAGCTCTGGGAAGGGACAATTCCAAATGGCAGTTCTTCTAACTTGTTAAACATTTGGAGTGAATTATTCTGATGATTCATATTAGTCTTTTTTACCGCTGACACTGGGACACACATTGCTTACTGCTCACTCAGACTTCTCTGTGGATGTGGCCTAATTTCCCTTTAATTAATTCCAGACCAGATGAAAAGGACTGAATGCTGCTTGGGAGACCATCGGCATTAAAAAAAATCCAGTATAAGATACTCTTATTCAATGCTTGTTTTTGTTATACAGCTAATGTTATTATGAAATGATTGAGAAATTATTGGTTATTACCCCATTCAAATTCAGCTTGATGGTCTCCCTTGGTAAAGGCACTACTGTGTGGCGTGCAGGGTGAGTCATACAGTCAGGGGAGTCCAGGTTTGAATCCTGGCTGTGCAAAGGATTCCACAGGGAGCATGGCATGGGCCGAGGATTAGTGAGGGCAGGTGAGCTCATTCTAACACTTCCAGGACCGGCCATTGTCCTCCAGGGGCCCGTAACTCGCCAGCATCGGCTGTCAAGCTCCTGTGTGTAAAGAGGCAATTGACTTGACTGTGATATCGCAGGACGCCCACTGACCTTCGGTTCCCCTCAGCGTTCTTGGGAAGTTGATGTGGTATTAAATAATAATAATAATAATAATTCTGATTTATTTCATTGACTAATTGTGTTCTGATGATTCAATTCTTTACTACCACATTCCCTCTGTCACCCACCCAAATAACTCATCTGAGCTGCGCCCTGAACACAGCCTAAAATAAAGATAAACTAGAGGCGATAAGATCTGGGGTCTAGAAAGATGGGATTTAAACTAACAGATGGCATCTAAGAATCTGGGACAGCTGGTGTGTGTTTTTGGCTGCTATTTTTTTGGCACAATGAAAGGGTTCGCTGTCCAAGAAGTGAATGGTGGCGCTGATGTTGCTGCTTGATAAGGTTTATATAAAAGAAGTTGTATAAAGATACATATAGCTGACCCTGTCTTGTGAATTCTTGCAATCGTCTTAAATCTACAGAAATAAAAAGAGATGAGGTGACCTCCAGCTTCAGTACATACTTATTATAAACAGTCTTTACTGGAAAGAAAAGAAATTAAATCATATATCATGAAATGGCACACCTGTGTTGAAGTGAAAAATGGTAGTGAATCAGATCGCTTTACAGCTGTTAAGGGGGAGTGTTCACATCTTGTTTCATGCTTGTAATTCAGTGGTGTGTGCTTTGATGGGCGTGCTGTCTGAAACGCATTCCTGCACAGAGGGTACCAGCATGCCTGCATCCCTTGCGCAAGATCCAGACTAGATACAGGGGTTAGTGTTTCAATGTGAGATGTAGTGGCGCCTTCCTCGCGCTCAAAGAAACAAACTCACAGATTGAAAGAATTAACAGAATTACTTAGCAATAGCAAAAACCAGTGGTTTCATGTTATCTGTTCAAGATTTGATTTTTTTACACAGGAATGCGCGTAAAATTATCAGAATGAGGGCTGACCTTCAGATTTGACTGTGTGTAGCGGAGACACGCATTATTACTGTACCAAGCCACGCGGCTTCCTGGCAGCGCTCTGCAGGGACTCTGGCTACCTCGTCCAGAAGCGTGCGCTTCAGTTGCTCTGAGTAATCGTGCTGCCTTGCTCACAGATCCCCATCGGCTCTGTATAACGGGAAAATAGGAATCAATTATTGAAAGGCAAACCTTTCCAGTCTTTCAACAGAATAGCTGTTATTGCAATCACAACCCCCTGGAATTCATTAGGAACTTGTCTGGTGGTTCGTGCTTGCTTTATTTTTTGTTGTTTTTTGCAGTTATCATAATTGTACTGAACTTCTGCTTACATGTCAACCACTTGAGCCACGTACTTGCCAGACGAGGAGGCTTGAGATGTCAAGCACTATGATTAGAATTCTGGGGAGTAAATTGCTGAGCTGATTTCACCCTTGCTGTTTCTGGTCCTGCTGAACCTGTGGTCGTCGTTTCAAAGTGTAACTCCCTGAACTTTCCTCTCGTTTCCCAGCAACGTGCTGAACGGCTCGGCGGTGTGTGTGTATAAAATGGAGGACATCGTGACAGCGTTTAAAGGGCATTTCTCACACAAGGAGGGTCCGGAGTACAAGTGGGTGGAGTACACTGGCAGAGTGCCCTTCCCACGGCCTGGCACAGTAAGTTAACGGTCTAAATTAACTGTGCTAATTAGTCATAGCGGCCTCTATTCATCTAACTGTCAGTAATGAGTGGTTTTTTATTTTTCTTTTTTTATTTAGTGATTTTTTTTCTTAAATGGGGAGTGGTTCATTGAAGTTTCACCCCCTCCCAAAAAAAAAGTGAAAACAGACCTTATTTATTCCTTAAACATGTTTTGAATCTCTTACGGTTTCAGATTATTGTAGTGGATTTGTGTTGCAAATCTGACTGTGTGTGGTGCAAGCAATTTCACAAGGATTGTGGCATGCAGTCTCTTTTCAGATGATGCTTTGATCAGTAACAAAGAATTAGAAAACTGCCCATCAACAATCCTTCTCAAGAATTTTTTTGGTTTGACACATGGATGAATAGACACTGTTATTTCCTGACATTTGTCAAGCAAATCCCTTTCTAATCCTGGTATGAATATCTGAAGCCTCTGACATGGTCTGCTCTCTGCTGCCCCCTAGTGCCCCAGCAGCACATATGGGAACTACAGGTCGACTCGCGAATACCCAGACGATGTCATCTTCTTCAGCCGCACGCACCCGCTGATGTTTGATGCCGTGTACCCTGTGAATCGGCGCCCTCTGTTGGTCAGGATAGGGGTGGACTACAAGTTCTCCAGGCTGACCGTGGACCGCGTGGAGGCCGTGGACGGGCAGTATGACATCATGTTCATAGGAACAGGTGAGAGAGCGTCGCGTTCCTCTCGGCCGACACAAGCTCTCGATTCAAAGATACTTACACCCTCAGTGGTGCTGTCACAACCAATTAGAGGGGATTTTGGTTTTGGGATGCCCCTGACTTGGGAAATGAGTGAATTAGATTGATCGTTAACCTTCCCTTTTTATTTATGTTTGTAAATGTTCAGAGTAGTTTTGCATGACCTTTGGAAAGGGTTTTGAACTGTTTTGGAAAAACCCGGCAACTTTATTGAAGCTGCTGGAACTTTTAATTCCACTTCCACATCCTCGTTCCGGGTAGAAATTCCACAAAGAAATTGGAAGTTACAGCAGCTTGGAAAGGACTGTTTGAGCAGGAGCAAGGAACTGTCCGTTACGATTGCAAATGTCATGAAGACGTAAGGGAAAGTAAAAAAAAATAATAATACAAAAGTTACATTGTAATTCGAAGCATTCTTTAAACTCAGCCACAACAAAGATAATACCTACCCATTGGACTGGCCACTTGAAACGCCTCCCTTTAGTTTAGAAGGGCACTGGGTTTTGTGATTTACTGGTACTGGTTACCTGGGAGAGTGATGTGTGGCATGCTGGGGTCTGTCCCTCTTTTTTCATCCATGACGCCTGCTATTACAGACCTAAATGATTAATCGCACGCTATGTGTTAATAACCAGACAGTAGCAAGGCCTGGGCTGACAGAAGGTTAATTCGCCTATTTGCTGTGTTCACACTCAACAAAGGGTTACTTTGTTGAACGATTTGAATGATTTCATTAAATACCCTCCCAATTAGGAAAGCTGCAGAGGTTATGTTTATTGTAGGGCTGAGAGCGTTGATGAACAAAACCTTCCTTCAGCCAGGCATTCAGAAAAACATTTTGGCAGGACAGATTGCTATGACGGATAGACCCTGCACAGAAAATGACTGTTTAATAACAGTAATTCCTATAACAGCATTAACACCAATAATACTAATACGTCTACCCTTTTAGACGTTCACCACTGTATTTTTGCAGGGTGTTTTTGCAGGTTTCCCCAGCTTTTCCCATGGCTATACTAAACATTTGCAGTACCATAGCTCCACTGGTTTTCCATGTTTAATAACATGCTTTACCGTACCTCATTATTCTTTCCAATGCTTACCTGTGCTTTCACTTTGCTTCATTACACTTTGCTGTGCTTTTACCATGGGGCATGTTTAGAAGGCAATGACTAATAATAATACCCCTAAACAATGATGTTAACAAACGTTTGTTCAGTTCTGGCTCTGAGGGTGTTCTCTGGCGTTAGAGTGACTCTGAGTTTGTGTCTGCTGCTGTCACAGATACGGGCGTGGTGCTGAAATCCATCTATCTGACAAAAGGACTCCAGGAAGCTCAGGAGATCACCCTGGAGGAACTGGAGGTCTTCCAGGTAAGGCGCTCCCCATTGAGCAGAGCTCACAGTCCTGTCTGCCCACCTCTTCCCCTGCAGAGACCCGTGCAGGCTCCAAGTCTCAGCAATGATAAACTGGAAACCTTTTTTTTTTTTGCTTCTCTGTAGGACAAATCTGCAATCACTTCGATGGCTCTGTCCCAGAAAAGGGTAAGAGAATGATCCTGAATTCATTCGATTCACAGACTGTAGACCACCTGAGCGCTTAAAGAAGCCGTGGGTGATAATGTGGGCTGCCTCCCTCTCTGTCTCTTTGCAGCAGTGGCTGTACGTGGGTTCACGGGGCGGGCTGGCCCAGCTGTCTCTATACCAGTGTGAACTGTACGGGAAGGCATGTGCCGAGTGCTGCCTGGCTCGGGACCCCTACTGCACCTGGGACGGGACGTCCTGCAGCCCCTTCATCCCCATCTCCCGCAGGTGAGCCCCCAGGAAGACCCCAATGTAATGTTCAGTTTATCATTACTTTGTGAGATTAACCCTTGAAGGGCCGGGATGATGTAAACACGATTGTACTGAAGTGTCATTCTGGGCCCGTGATCGGGTAAACGTGATAAAAAAAGAGTCAACTACAGAAAAAGCAATAACTGGTCCTGGGGGAGCACCCTGCTGAAAAACACTTGGCCCTTAAATAAAGGGTTAAGCCTTCTCATTGCTTTCCTTGCAGACGGAACGCCAGACAGGCTGGAGGGAGTGGAAATCCGCTGGTCCAGTGCTACAGCCAAGGAGGTGAGAGGCGTCCACCCTTACATGCAGATCTAATGCAATGCCAATGCAGTGGTCCTGTACTGAGGGACACTGCTAGCACAAGGGCAGCTACAATGGTGTGACGCTGCTATTGGTACCACAGTGGTAACATTTTCAACCAGTAAACACTGCGTGTTTATCACTGCAGGCCCAGTGTGGTCTCTGTTCACACAAAGCAAGAGCTCAGTGAGCAGCCAGCAATGGATGAATAACCCCGTTTCAGCACTGCTGGGTTAATAGCACGACATTGGGGTTTGCAGCAGGCACAGGGTCATTGACCCTTTCTGCACATTTTGAAGCCCTGAGAAATTATAATTATCCTGTCTGTGATGGAGTGGAGCTTTAAACCAACAAACACTTCACCCTGCAGAGGCACTGAGACTGTGGGAGCGATTCTTACAGCTCTATTAATTAATTAAGGGCTGAAACAACAGACCCTGTCTGTGCTGCATTGCCACCCCCGTCTCCCTCTCAGTCCCCAAGCTCCCCCTGGAGTGGGAGAATCAGTTCTTCTGCACGCTGCTGTTATACTACAGCCTCTGTACTGAGGGTTATACACATAATACATGCTTTCCTCCTCATTCAGTGCAATTATATCATTAGATTAGGAGAGACCAATACGACTGGTAATTATTGTTGCCCAGAATAATGAAACAAAGTCTTTCAAGAACCAATACACAAAAAAAATTAAAAATCTAAATAGGTCTTCGGGGCTTTTTTCAGTTTTTTAGTTATTATTGGTTATTATTATTAACAGAAGCAAACTGCAACCGAAAATTTCAAGCCCTACATAGGAAACGGAAACTCCTTTTGACATCTTTGCAGTTTGTCCCTTATGAGGGCCCTATTCATTAAGCATTTACCAGAGTGTCAGATTAACACCAAGAAAAAACAAATGTTAAAAACGCTTGAGATGAAGCAGCTGGGAGGCGCTGTTGCTTCCACAGTGAATGCTGCCTTACAATTTCTCAACACCTTGCACCTTGTCTGCAGCTGCCATGCAGGTGAAGCCGGAGGAGAAGGTGATGCTGGTGGCAGAGGGAAACGGCACCTTCCTGGAGTGTCTGCCGAAATCACGGCACGCCATGGTCACCTGGCTGCGCAAGGGCAACCAGACCAACCAGGAGCTGGAGAAGGTGAGGGGCACCGGGGCGGCGGGCTGGGGGCGCTGGGCAGGGCTAGGCAGGGGGCGGGGGTGGTCCTAGCTTGGAATGGGTTGTCATCTTAGCCCATTGAATTACATGGTAATGCTGAAGCTGGATGCAAACCAGTCTTACCATTCAACAGTCAGCTTTCATAATTCCTGTTCAAAGACTTAGAAAGGAAACTCATTCAATGTATTCAGATTAGTCATTGATATCAAACTAACGGGAAGAGCAAGAGCTTTTCCTGTTCAAAGATTAGGAGTGGGAAATGAAGGCTTCAAGAAAAGCCAGTTCTCTCCCAGGTTTTCTGTACTTCTTTAGTTTATGTTATCGGCTCACGCTTTGTTTTTACGATAACCTTTTTAGTTTATTAACTGTTAACTGTCACTTATTAACATGTTAACACATGGTGTTCATGTAGCGTTAATGGTTAGTTAATATAGCACACTAAAATGGTTGCCGTAAAACCTTATCTAGATGCCTATCAGTGCACAATTGTTTTCATTGTGTATCTCTACAGACTCTTATACACTTTTACCACAGTATTGTTGCACAGTATGTTTGCAGATTAAGACGTTTCCCACAGTATTCTTGTGTGCTATCTGTGCATTTTATCATGCTTCTCCAATTGTTACTTGTGCTGTGCATTTAACATAGTTCCCCCTGGTTTGTCATGCTTATTGTTATTACACCATACCTTGCTATTCTTTAAAATGCTTATCTATGCTTTCACTATGCTTTATTACACTTTGCTGTGCTTTTACTATGGTATACTGTTCTAAGGGGAAGGGGACTGGATTCTAACAACTGGTTTGTATCTGTGTGTGTGTGTGTGTGTGGGTGTGTGTGTGTGTGTGTGTGTGTGTGTGTGTGTGTGTGTGTGGGTGTGTGTGTGTGTGTGTGTGTGTGTGTGTGTGTGTGTGTGTGTGTGTGTGTGTGTGTGTGTGTGTGTGTGTGTGTGTGTGTGTGTGTGTGGTGTGTGTGTGTGTGTGTGTGTGTGTGTGTGTGTGTGTGTGTGTGTGTGTGTGTGTGTGTGTGTGTGTGTTCTCCAGGTGACGGCAGGAGAGCAGCTAATCCTGATTGAACAGGGGATTCTGATCCGCCGGGCTGAACCAGCTCACTCCGGAACCTATTACTGCCAGCTGGAGGAGCACGGCTTCCGCTGGACCGCCCTGAGGGTGCAGCTGACCGTGATGAGCCCCGAGCGAGAGGGGGGCGCCTGGGAGCACCCCCCCGCCCCCATGAGCCACGGACAGCAGCCCTGGTACCGGGACATCATGACCCTCATCAACTACCCCTCCAAGATGGATGACTACTGCGAGCAGGTGTGGCGCAGGGAGACCAAGAAGAGAAAGAAGGATAAGACCCGCCCCGGGTCCATCAGAGGGAGTAGCAATGAGAAGCTGAAGTCAGGGACGCCGGGAGGGAGGAAGAACAGAAGCAAACTGCAGCCCAAGTCCCTGAGATCGCCTCGCAGCACCTAGCAGCGTCAGCGCCGGTGTGAACGCCAGTCACGCTGCCTCTTGATATTCAGCAATTCAAAAAAACATTCTCCCGCTGCAAAAACACACTTCTCCAGGAGACAGCAATGGAGTGCAGCACACAGACTGAATAGAAGTAGGGGGGCCATTTATTTAACCCCCCCCCCCCCCGCCCCCTTTACTTTTTAATTTATTTTGTAACCTTTTTTTTGGTATTGTTTTAATGGGACCGCCGCAGTGCTTTGTGTCATCCAGTGGCTGATCAGCACGAGATGGACTGAGGACACTGATTCAGCCCGCTTCAGCTGCTTCGCTCAATAAGGGGTTAAGAGAAAGCTTGCACTAGTATCACATTTCAAATGTGTCAGTGGCTCCCAACACAAGGAGAGCAGCCATTACTTTTGGTTTCTGGGGCTGGTGCTGTATTGAGTCTGGGGGTTGCACCTTTCATCTGCAGTGAAAGATTAACTACGGTGTAGGGAAGCATGGTAGAAGAATAGTCAAGTGTAGAAAAGCATGGTGAAGTGTGGTAGAGCATTGGTACAAAACATGATGAAGAAGCTGGATGAAGAACGTATCACACAATGAACACAGACAAATTATATAAATTATATATATATATATATATATATATATATATAATATATATATATATATATATATATATATATATATATATAGTAAGGATCAGTTATCAGTTAAATTATTGGTTGAAATAGTTTCTTGCTAGTTGTATTCCCTTAGCAATTATCTTATTTGCTTTTGCACTTCCTTCAAAATAGAACCTTATAGTTTTTTGTAGTGTAACTAGACATTTAGTGTGAATTGATTTACAGATACTTTAACAATCAGATTGTATTTACCCAGGTACCACGTATGCCTGTGACAGACAAATGTTTTGGAATTCAAGAGAAATCTGGAAGACATTTGGCCTCACAATCCGTGACAGTAAAGCGATGTTGATATGTTTCGTTATTATTGTATACATTGTATTTATTACCCCATTCATATGTTAGATTAGATTACATCTGATGTTAAATTATAAAAGATTTGTGCTATAATCTATTTTTCTTATGCTATTGCTCATTTTTCAGGACTGTTATCATAGAATCTCTGACGTCAGTTCTGCTAATTTCAATTCTACTGTCTGTTCATGCCACTGGCAGTTTGGCTATAAGGGGTACAGTTATCATTAACTGTTTTGTAGATGCTGAACTGGAATCATTCCTCATGCTACTCAATCACATGACAAGACAACAATAAAGTTGAAAAGCTGTCAATCACTTAGCAGCAGATTGATCTTCTCTTGCTAGTAAAGTGAACTACAGCATGTGATCTTCAGGATACTCCTTACGCCAACTCCTAATTTAAAAAGCTTACTGTGGCATGCTTCTGCAATGGTAAAAGCACAGCAAAGCAAAACACAGCACAGCCAAGTACATTAAACCACAGAACAGAAAATACAAAGTTATAAGCATGGGAACTTGAAATATATTGCACTATAAAGATTTGGAAAGGCATATGAATAGAGCAGAGTTCTATAAAAAGATACTGGAATTCTTTCTGCAGCAAGTCAATAAAGCTGCTATACTGTGGAAGGGGCAACATTAGAAAACAAATTGCAGTAATGAATAAGAAGTTGTGTCACTGCTGAAGGTAGAAGGTAACCCAGGCTTGCACAGTATTGTCTGTTAGGAGACGCATTCATTACCAGCAGATTTGCATCCCAAACTGGTATCCAATTCTCTGTTTTTTTTTTCTCCCCCAGTTATAATAGCATTAACACAACATGGTTTAAACCACTGCACTCTACCCCAGATTTGACTTGTGTCCGCCAGTCCAAGGTAGCACTAATCAGGCTTTGTGGAGATGCGAGCACTGTGAGTAATTCACACTCTGATCTGGAATCCATGTAGTAACAGTAAACAGGGCTCCCTGAAGAAAGCAGGCCAGCAGATCAAAGGGTTCCTCCCAGCCCGTGGCTCCCACATGGGAAGAGGCTTGGGTTCAGAGCAGATGCTCTCTTGATTTGATGCGGTGACTGAGTGGCAAGGTGCCTGGAACCGCAGAACAGTGGGACTGGGTGCCAGCAAACCCAGAGAAAATCACTCCAGGCTGGACACGGAGTGGAAAGCGAGCGCGCTTGCCTTTGAAGCGGGGAGCTGCTCAGCTGGCTGCAATGTGCTCTGGGGGTCCCATCCAAGAGGCACATTTTCTGCAGCCTACAGCTTGCTTCAAGTTGCTTTGTATTGAATGGGGTACTGTAAAGTCAGCATGCAGCTTTTTCAATGCTAACCCATTATGAAAGTTGCCGACCGACCAAGGCTCACTGCATGTCCCTGTGAACATGATGCCTTTCAGGTTCGCTTGACAAGGGAACCCTTCCTTGAGTCTAATAAGGGTCCACAGTAAAATCACTCCAAGGCTTTATTACCCGCAGTGGCAGCCGCCCTGGATTAAATCAGAATGACCGCGCAATTTCTTACAGTTACATAATAGCGCAGTTATTATAAACAATTGCATTGCATCAAGTTTCTGAATGAACCTCCATTTCAGGCAACTTTTCTCCCATTACCCTGCCCACTGCACTTCTTACACTGCTATCACCGTTGAGTATATGGGCTGGTGAGACTTCATGAGTTGCATTAGCAGTTGACTCATTGTTTAAGAATCCGGTGAGGTCAGTGGAAAAGCCTGGCTGCCTGTCAAATTGCCACCCCCAAGTCCAGCCACTCACACTGGGATTCCTCTTGGTGTATTGCACTGCTTGTGAGTTCCAGTCAGCTCGAGGTTCTCTGGTAACAACGGCATTGTCTGAATCCAAACCCTCACAAGGACAGGGGTACGGCGATCCTTTCCAGACCTCTACAGTAGACTGCTTCCATTCCCGCTCTTTATTTTTGTCGGCTTAAGTCGGCTTACATGCATAATAAAATCAAATGATCATTTAATAACAATGACAATTGTCAAAAGACAAAAATGTATTGAGTTAAGAAGAACGTGTATTCATTGCAACTACAGTATAAAACACATTTCTTCATTCAAGAAACATTTGGGCAATGAGCTACAATATATACCTGTACTGCGATATGATATGTCATGTATTTGATTGTCACGCCCCTAATGCTGATGACTGCTGCATTAATGTTTGAAGCATTATAGCTAGCAATGTGGAGTTTGAAGAATGTATTGGTAGGTTTCACAACACTTTGTGCATGTTTAAACTGTGCTGCCCAGTGATAGCGAATCTAGTGTTGACATTCTTTTACTGTTACAAAAGAAGCAGATGTTTAGAGAATGACTAGCAAAGAACACATTTGCAAAGTGGAACTCTGGTGGTTCTCAGACATTGCTTAACATGGAATGCATTTTCAGTGCTAGTTAAAACAGGACGGAAATAATTTAAAACTACCAGTGTTGTGCCTGACCTCATTTACATCCTATAATTGAAACAATTACTATCATAATAATATGATAATAATATGTTGACAGCATGGGTACGTCTATTGAGTTAATATTTTGTGTATTTAATTTCTTTTTTTGTTCTGTAATGTAAATTGATATAGTTTTTGGAACTGTGTATATATTTTGTATGTCTGTTATTTTGAAGGATGCTGTTTGTTTGTTTTTACCCTCTTATAATAAAATGCTTCCCTTTGTGCATCAATTTGTCTCTCTCAGTTTAAATTCACAGCTAGCATGAAACTCAACCCTCACACTAACAAACACTCTTACAATAGAATCCAACCAAAAACATCACAAGAGAGAATGCTGGACAGTTGTTCTGTAATTGTTTCTAATAGCACAGAGAAGTAACAGTTTTTTTTTTTTTTGCATTGTACTCTGGCTTTACTAAGACATTTGTCTCAATTAAACTGTCACTGGATAGATGACAGTGCCCTGGCTGATTGCAATCTATTACTAGGGATTACGAATTGCTCACAGATGCTTCCCTTCAATTACACTTGATAAAGAGATGAAACAACATTTGGATTTCCACTCATCGGTTTATAGAGACTCAGAGCGACCCTAAATCAGATCTCTGCACACGGCCTGGCAAAAATATCACAAGTCCTGGTTCTGAAGCTGCTAAGACAGCAGGCAACTCCGACATCAATATGTCAGATATACTGTCTTGGCGATCTTGACTGAAGGGAGATGCAGCTTCTATATTTCACTGAATATATATCAGGAATACCATGTGCGCTGAAAACTAAGGATGGTGTGTTACGTAGTGATACTATTGTGTTAATAACAACACATGTATTGCAAATATAGTTGAAGGAGTATGTAGGAAATGCATTGAAATGAATTATAATCATTCTTATCTAGTTTTGATGTAGCTGTGAAGCAAGCATGCAAGAACTACAGATTTGTAAACGCAGAAGCAAGTTATTTCTGTTTCACTGTAGTCTGCCATGAAGTTTTTTACTGCGCACATGGCGACACCAAGTGGACAAAGTAAGCGCTGCTTGAACAGGTATTACAGAAAGCACAGGTGAGCTCTTCAGGGGAATGCTGACGCACAGTGTTGCTCTTTAAAACAGAACAAAGACTTCCTGCAATCATGACAAGATATTCATATAATCAAATGATACAAAATCTTGTTAAGAAAATTTGTTATCTGGCTGCTGAGACTAGACACAGTGTTAACACAGGTATTATTTTCGGGTCTATCTGACCCGACCCCCCCCCCCCCCCCCCATAATATTTTAGGACTTTTCCTAGATTGGGGTCATCCAATAAAGAATGTCAAACATACGGAACTAAAGACTCATGCCATCGTTTCTGTTATTGTTACACGGAAGATTAACTTGATAGGACTCTGTTTCCTGGCAACGTTCATTCGGCAAGGAGGAGCAGAGGTATGTTTGTCATATTATTTTTTATTTAATTGTTAATATTAAAGGTGGCTTTGGGAGATACTGCAACTTTCTCACGCTGTAGAATAAAATTAAATTCAAATAAGGGCTGATTACGTTTTACGAGGTTAATAACTAACAGGTTTAGCCTATAGGCCTTGAGTGTGCGATGCAGCCTCGGTCTCAGAGACAGTCTGCCTTGTTTTTACGACGACAGTTTCTGTCTTAAACTACAGTTACGTCCCATAAGCAAATACGAAGTATCGCTAGTGATTACCGCAAGGGATTCAAACATGTTATACGCACTTAAAATAAAATAAAATACATCCATATCAATTTAAGACGGGCCAAACAACCCCAGTGATTCGGTTCTTACTGCTTCTCCTTTTTGATCTTATGTATGATGCCCACGAAAGGCTGCAAATGTTACCGTGCAAATGCTTGGCCAAGAAATTGTTAGTAAATATCAGACTGTTGTTAGATAAATAAAGCATACAAATAAAAAGTTTCTTTTCAGATTGCCTCGACAAGGTTGTTTTAGTTTTAATAATGACCAAGGTTGGGTGCAGCACGGAAACGTTTTCTTACAGCAGGGTTCAAGTATGTTTTAAAAGAAAGTTGCTGCTTTTGACAGTAGAATATTCCTCGGGTACTATTACAGAAAGACTGTAAATCCACAATAGCAATGCGAGAGAGATAGATGCATTGTTTTTCCCCTGCTCTTGGCTTTTGTCTGCTGCACTTGCACGTAAAATCATTTTCAGGATTATTTTTCAAGTAAATAAAAAATAAAGCCTGGTTGCAAAGGGTTTGTGATATGTGAAAGAGTGGTAAGAGATAAGAGGCTGCTTCACATTGTCTCCTGTTGCAGGAGGTGAGGAATGAGCTTCTCCCCTGCGAGTGGCACAGCAGCCAACGGGTTAGATGGAGCCGCCGCTTCAGTCTGTCGGAGTAGAGAGGGAGGAGACCCCGCGGGATCAGAGCTGGCCTGCCGGGGCTGCGATGGTGAGCAGAGCCCACATGTGCTGTCCCCTAGTCTCAGCCAGGACAGGGGCAAGGCTTCCCGTTCGGTATTAGCGTTCGCGAGCGGTGGCACTGACCCCGGATCTCAGGATTCGTTACTAGTCTCACAAAATAGGGAGCGTGTCCCCTGTGAGCATGGAGGAAGTGTCAGTACAGCGGGTTTAAAAAGCGACATGCTTTCTTCAGTCACTGACGGGAGAAACAAAGACTGTGGGCCAGAAGGGAGGCGAGCGGGAAAGCCAGCAGAACGGGAAACGATCTCTGTTTTGAGATGTTTAAGCGTGTTGACAGAACCTCACCGGAGTGTTGTGGAGGAAGGGAGTTCTGGGGATGAAGAGAAGAGTTTGGAGAGAGAGGAGGAGGAGGAGGAGGAGGAGTGCAGAGAGACAGATGACACCCCAGAGGTTAGTGTCAGCGAGGCTGTTGTTTTTCTGTAACTTTTTATCATTCGTTTACTATCTGTTTGTCATTACTTTACAGCAGTCTTTACACTTTTCTTTTTATTTCTCATTGTTAGAGTGGTGTTCCATGATGGGTACAATGAAAAATGTATCTTTGCTCTGACTTACATGGTGTCTGTTAGTATGTCATCCGACTATTACGCTATCAAAAGTGCTAGATTTAGAAATACAAAAAAAACAAATCCAATAAATGCAATTTCAAACATTTCGACTAGAAGTAATCCGATTTGTTTATTTATATATTTTAAGTTTCTGTTAGTAATTCTAACTGTTAATACATGTCCCTTTCCTTCACAGCTGAGTGCGGCTAGCACACCACCGGACATCCTAGCAGATGACAAAGTCGAGACAGGCCTCTGCAATGAGAGACGGGGGAGCTGGGAGGCTGAAGGGTTCAGAGAAGGGGAGGGCAGGCAGTTGCCAGAATCGCCAGAGGGCTCCCCAAACCCCATACAGAAGAACAACCTCTTCAACCAGGTCCCTGACCCATCTCCACCAGAAGCCCCCAGCCTGCCCACGTGCCCCCAGCACATCATGGCCCAGGTGTATGTGTGCAACGCCCCAGTGGGGGGAGCCGCGCTGCCGTGGGGAGACCGTGAGAGGATCGTGGGGAGGCTACAGGACAGTAAGAGCCTGGATGGGATCAGTCAGGTGTGTGGGGGAGCACGGTGCAGGGAGCGGCAGCCGGAGGGACGCAGGGCCACTATCTCCAGCGCCCTGGAGCTGGAGGGGACGGTGAGCCACGATGGGGACCTCACACACTTTGTAGCCAATAACCTGCAGCAGAAAATCAAGATGAGCTCTCGGCAGAGCCTGGACTGTAAGTGAGATTTGCGGGCTGGGGAGGGGGCGTGAATCTCCAGTAGGGCAGTAACGCAGGTTGAAGCTGGGACTTTTGGAGGTTTGGAACACGTTCCTGAATGGCAGTTTGAACCTTTATTTGATTTGTTTTTTTAATTAAAAGATCCTACATCACTGGTGATCCGTATACAAAAGGATTGAAACAGTTGCATGCTGTTTCAAAATTCTGCAAGACTAGTTATGTTTTCATTATTATAATTTCTGTATCTGTATGTTCATTTCATTTTTAAAGTCATTTCTTAAAATGTAAAAAAAAAAAAAAAAAAAAAAAGTTTTATTATTGACACTTTGGGGGGGTGGTTGTGGGGGGGCATTTATTAACTGCCAAAAACAAGGCAAGGACTGCATTCGAGCACAATCAGTAAATGCTCACTCATAAATAGCAGGAAGAATTTGTTGATAGACTTTCTTTTCTGTCTGTTTATATGAAATGTCCCTGTATTTCTCAAGGGTTGAGATCAGCTGGCACCTGTTCATAAATTACAAGACTGAAGGAAACCAGAAACCCGAGATATAATTGTTTTCCTGTAACTCACTGAAGAGGCCCATCTATTCTTTTTTATAAGACATGGATACCCTCGTGATGCTAATATTAAAGAGGATGAGGTTCAGTACAGTTGGGTTTTTTAAACGTAGTGTTTCGGGGTTGTGCGGACGTTCTATGTCATCATCCGTTTCTCAAGTTTCTCTGAGATACGAATCTACCAGCTTTACATCCTTTTTTTTTAAATGTATTCTCATTTTGTTGATCATTAATGAACATTTCTGTACTGTGGGTGTTGCTGAGTGATTGAAAACGATACATTATGTGTTTGAATTGAAAGTGAATTGAAAGTTGAGGAGTCAAATGGGTCACAGTTCCAATATATTTTCCTCTAGAGGAAGGATCACTTTTTGACATCACAACTATGGTATTATAGCTTTTTTTTAGAATGGCTCAGGATTCAAATATGGCTTTCATCCATGCATTATATAAATTCAAAAACAGCAAACAGCTCTCCAAGGAGAATTGGGATCCATCAGAATACTAGAAATACTTAATTAGGAAGAAAAGTAATTGACAAAACTCACTATTGTAATAATTAGCTACATACTCGCACACACGCACACGCATTTCTACCTCTATGTATCTGTCTATGTGACTCTCTCTTGTCCTTCCTCTAGCTGATAGCTCCGTCCGCAGCCGGGGTTCTCAGAGGAAGCTGGTGGATATCCCCCCGATAGACCCTGCTGTTCTGCAGGACCTGGAGAGGCACACGCAGGATGTGGCGCAGAGTGTGGAGCTCATGATGAGGAGTCTCAACGGCACAGTTCAGAACGTACGTACACACGCGCATGCTTTCCACGTACAGTGCTGCCTCTTCATTGTGCTGTCTCAGCATGGATTAACAGTGAATTAACCAAATCAGTGAACGGTCAAATCGTGAAATATCAAAGGGAGCACTGTGCTGGATTGTTCACTCGCGAAACAGACACCTAACGTAGAGCAGTGTATTTACCACAATAACGGTACACAAAAGAAGAAAATACATTTTTTTATTTTTATTATGATTCCGGTTTCGCAGCAGATTGATGGTGACAGCAAGTTGAATTGTTGAGATTGTGATTCGGAAAATCTAGTGGTATCTGTTTCATAGCTCCTGATGGCTCACTCGTAACTTTTCTCTCAACAGATGACCGCTCTGAGCGTTGGCTGCATTCAGACGTACCGCGATTCTGTGGACAGTCTAGGGGAGTCGGTGGACATGAGTATAAAGGTGAGTCGATTACTTTGTGAAGTTTGCTGTTATGTTTTTGTTTTTTTTAAATTTGATTTTTGTTTTATAAAGATTTAGATGGGGATGCTTCCACATAATGTTCTTATTACACTTGTATCTAAAGGTAACATTTACATATGTTTGTACTGTAACAAAAAATGCAAAAACCTGCTATATCCTGCACTGTTTAATTGAAGAAATGCACAGTGCTGATATTTTTCTACCCAATGCTAATATGTCAACTTTCTAGATCTAGAACTGAGCAATTAATCCACAAAGCCTCAGCACCTCTGTACCAGCCAGTTGATTTTTGTATGCAGAATGATGACCGGAAATTGTATATCTAACAACCAGGGTGATCAAAGTGCAGTCTACAGCATTAGTTATCCTCAATAGTGGGTTGGTGGATTGAGGACGATCACGGCAGGTGACTTTTGACACTTGCATAAAGTGAACGAAGCATGACAGCAGTTGTCATTTGATGTTTTATCATTTCCTGTCACTTGTTAAACTGGTTATGTGTCACTGAGTTTAATTTTGGTCTGCTGTCCCCATTCCCTCCCCAAGGGAATGTATACCCTGATGGCTCGCTGTGAGGAGTTGGACAGATCCATGCATCCCATCCACTTGCTGGCAAAGCAAATCCGCGATATCAAGCGCACCCTCGAGGTGTTGGAAACCGTCTGCAAGTAGCTGCTTGGGGATTGGGGGCAGCTGTAGCAGTGCCCTCTCCTCCAACCCTGGAAACCCATCTTTCCCTACCTCGCTCTCTCTCTCTCTCTGCCGTCCTCCTTTAAGACCCCTGCACCCATGCAAGCTGCTTCGCTTTGGGGTTTAGAAGACTGTGTTTTCATTGCACTTAAGTGGAGCAGGGATGAGTGAAGTCTGCTTCCCACGAGAGATGAGAGTTCTCTCCCTGTGGTGTAGTGCATATATAGAAGTACAGTTGGGGGGAGTCTCGCAGATCTGTCAAGATTTGTAAATAATGCTTTAAGATTGTTGCTTCCAGGTGTTTTGGTACAGCCTAAAATCTTATACATATGTCACGTACACAGTTTTAGCTGTATTTAGAAAACCTCTTATCCAGTTGTGGAATTTGTATGTGTAATCCTCAGCAGAAGTTCTTAAGGGAATCGGAGTCTATTTTTGCATGAGATTTGACTTGATTTGTTGAAGTAATGATAAAAACTCTGCATGTCCAAGAAGTTATTGAAAATGCCATGAATGTTTTTTCACAGCACTCACATAGATTGGCTTCTTTACTATCTTGGGAACCAATTGTTTGGTTTTGCTAAAAGCAAAGCATTAGCATTTGCTTTGCTATGCAGTGGATGAAGGGTGTTGTTACCTACTTTTTATTACTTTTTCACCTCTATCATGTCTTTGGGGGAGTGTGTTACTAAAATACCTTGTTTTCATTTTCTGTTAACTCGAGCGTTCTGGATCTGTGAGACTCTGCCTGTGTATAAAGTACAAGCAACCTAAAAGAACATCTTCAGTTCTCAAGCCGCCTTGGCTCCTACACACCCATCGCAACCTGCAGAATTGCACTTGTCTGTGACACTGATTAGAACTGGCCATGCTGGCTGCTAATAGACTGATTGCCTGTGTGGAACTGTTGCCATGTCTTTGTTTTAGGGGCTCATCTCTGATGTCCCCCAAGCCCTCTGCAGTTGGATGGGTTGCCTTGCTATCGGAGGATGGAGATCTGTGTAAGACTCACTCACTCACTCGCTCACTCACTCGCTCACGACAGACAGGCATCGACAGTATGGAGGCAGTCCCCGGCACAGTGAATTACTAACAGCACTTACTCTGTACAGTCATGACCGGTTCTGTAAATAGTGACTTAACTTGAGTTTTCTTCTGTTTTTATTTACTGTTTGTCCTAATTGTATATTTTAAAAATAAACAAAAAAGACACAATAAATGTACAAAGTTTATGAAGTTTTCCCAGCTTTTTGTTTATTATAATATCTTTTTTTATATATAGCCTTTCATAGTGGATCACCATCACACAAAGCGCTTTACAGAGGTAGGTGGTGAACTGTTTTAGATCGGTCAGCATTTTTCTGTTTTGTTTTTTTTTTATGAAAGAAATTACATACAAATTGTGGTATTGTTTTACAAAATTACACTCACAGTAAGTCAGTCAGTCTGACCCAAAGCCTCTTTCTTCCCGTCACTTTCATTTCTTGTGGTTGTGGTTTTCCTTGGCTTTAGTTTCATTAACTGACAATATGTGGCTGCAAAATAAATGATCAGACAAAGGAACCTAAGACACCTGTTGCCTTTAGACTTCCCTTTTTCACCTCTTAAAGAGTTTACTACAACCCCTCCCCACCTCTTGTATAATTTATTAACTCTGAGTTGGGTTGTCACAAGGGATGCATCTTATTAACACACTTGTTTGTATCTGATTAACCAATTTGTTATATAAAAATGGAAGAAACTAATCCTCTCGAAATTAATTGAGTATACTTCCTTTAAAATAATTGAGGCACACAAGTTTGAGCTTTTGAACATAATTATTTGTTTTTAAATGCGTACAGCACAATTTGTAAAACACACTACATATTATATACTCTGTATCCTTATGAAATGTTATAATCGGTTTAAATTATATGATTTTTAGTGAAAATGAATGAATTGTCAAAGGGGCTATTTGACTGCAGTGTGATCCTGGCTGAGCATCCTTTAAAATTGTGTGATCAAGTGGAAACCTAAGAAAAGAAGTCCTACACATGAAGTATATGCCTTTCGGATATAAATTATTGGCAGGCAATAACAGCAGTAGTCTTTTTGTGTACACTTGTTCTCTTGGCTGTATAAAATGTAAAAAATAAATAAATAAATAAATAAATAAAATAATCCAGACAGGACCCTTTTTCAGCCCTCAAAGCTCAGGCTGAAGTTGTGGTCGTAGTAGCGCTGGTTGTCCTTGCTGAGGACGCAGCGTAGCCTGTGCCAGAAGTAGCTCTGACCACATGGGTTCTGGGGCCAGACGAGAACCGTTTCCCTGCAGAGGAGCCTGCGAAGATGGAGATAGTGAGAGCTTTTCAGCGCTCTCTCCAGGAGAATAAAGACCACGACATCGTTCTTGTCATCCAGCAGCCGTTGTTGGGCCATGAAGAAGGTCTCCCTCAGGATCCCTCACATAGGCTGTCCCTTGGAGAACACGAACACTGTTTTCTTGCTATTTTGGACAGTGTTGTACAGGTTCTCAATGGAAGAATGTCCCGGGACCCAGTCTCCTTCTTTAGGCACAGCCTTAGCCAGTGGATCCCAGTCTCCGCCAGATGAACCCTGAGCTAGCTGTAGACCCAGTCTGACACAGGCCCTTGTTCCTTGTTGAACACAACGAAGGCATCGAAGTCTTTGCTCTCGGTGCTTTTCGTAAAGAGCCCCCAGGATCGGGCAGACCAGATATAGAATGTGTACCACACGTCTCAGCCCAGGAACTGTTTCAGCATTGGTATGATCACGAAAAGAAGAGTCAAGAGGAACGAGGAGGAAAACAAGAACACATTGTGGCTGTCTGGGCAGACTAATGTGCCGCTGCTGAAGATGCTTTTGTCTTTCAGCAGGTCAGGGCATGGCACCTGGTTGGTCAGGAAGGGAATGGAGATGTTAAACCTGCTTACCAATTCAAAAAAAATGGAGTCGCATGTGCAGATCAAAGGGTTCATCCTGATGTCGAGCACACTCAGTGTCCTCAACAAGCTATCGGCGAACTCCACTCTTTGCATCAGATTGTAGCTCAAGTTGAGGCTGGACAGCATTGTAGCATTGTGGAAGAAGTCTTTCTCGATTGTGCTAATCTTGTTGACACTTACGGTAAGTTCGCGGACGGTAGCGTTTACCGGAATAAAGCTGCTGGGCACCATGTTTTTAGACAGGGTCACGAAATAGTTGTTGCTCAGATCGAGAACGTCAAGAAAGGGGAGATACTTCAGTGTTTCCCAAGGGAAAGAGGTGAGTTCGTTTTTTTGGAAGTACATTGCTTTTAAAGTCGACGGCAGCTTTTGTATGACCTTTGAAGGTAAGCATGTGAGATGATTCAGTGATAAGTCCAGCCTGGTTAAATTGTTCAGATTCTTAAAGAATTTGAAGTAGATTTCAGTGGGCCACATGATGTCCTGGCGGTTGTCTCTGAAAATGAACTCCTTTATCGAGGTGCTGTACACGCGCTGTGAGATCCTGGCAGAGATGGAATTGAAGCACAGGTTTAGGACCCTGAGGGAGGAAAGCTTTGCAACAAAGGCTAACTTGTGCCCCATCCCATTCAACATGAAGTGGTAATTGTTGTTGCTCTTGTCCAGCACCTCCAGACTTCGCAGCTCAGAAAAAGCCCCTTCAAAGTACAAGTTAATCCTGTTGTATGAGAGATCCAGAAATCTGAGGTTCTTCAGGTTAGTAAACTGGTTCCCGTCGAACGCCTGACTTATGCTGTTGTGAGACAGGAGCAGACACTTAATGTCCTCGAAACCTTCAAACAGCTCAGGTTGGATGAAGATGAGGTTATTCTTCCTCAGATTCAACATCTTGTAGGGGCTGCACCTTTGAAGCATGGAAATTAATGTTTGCTGCTCCTCTGGGTAGTCACTCTGAATCCCTGTTGTGTTCATGTCTGCAGGACCGAAGGAAAGTAGTTTCCTATGGGATGGAGTAACACCTGGAAATTCTCTGCAGTTCTGACAAATGATTTCATTTTCAGAAAGACCAATGTACTTGAGGGAAGTCTTGTTGGCAAAGAGCTACAGGTTGAGTTTGTCGATAAAATTAAGCCGAAGCTCTATTCTTTTCAGCCTGAGGAGTTTGGCTAGAGGTCTAATGGAAGCCTCATCCACACTCTGAAAGAAGCAACCAGTGATGGTCAGCTCTTGCAATGCTTTCATGTGATTGAAATCATCAGAGGTAGAGCTTATGGAAAGTAGTGTTGTTGTTATAGTTAAACGAGAGGTTGAGGTTTGACACAGCTCTGAAAGGCCGGTTCTCCTAAAAGAAAACCAGAATCATTATCTGTCTCCTTGGCAAGGAAGTTGTTAGAAAGTTCCAGAACCTCTAGATTCACCAGTTGCATGAAAAAGGACTTGTTGAGCGAGGAAAGAGAGTTATTGTTCATGCGACTCTTTCAAATTGCTTTAGAATATTGAAAAACAAGCAACGCTGCAGCCTTAAAGTTCAAGTGGAAATACACTACATACACTTCGGGATTGAATAAGTAAGAAATAGACAAACCAGAAATAGAAATTTTCAGTCAGTGAATATGTGCAGCTGACACCCAGACAAGGAAGCAGCTTGGCTCTGCACTCTGTGATATTCACAGTGAGCTTAGAGACTGTGGTTCCCATTCTATAAAACATGATTTTCTAAAACATTAGAGGACTCATAATAATATTGCGACCTACCATGCTGTAAGATCTGCTGAAAGCACAGTCCACCTCACACAGGCAAAGCAGCCCCAGTGTCTGATCTTTATTCACATGAGATGCCCCGTGGGTTTCATGTGCTTCTCTTTTGTGTTGTTTTGATTTCTTCTTTAAATGTATAACACAGAAAGAAAATCATGCTTCTTATTTTAGTCCTGTAAAGGAAATAGAAACCATATTTATATATATATTTTTAAAAATATATATAATTAAAACTGCTGATAGTATTGCGACAGCTCAGAAAATATCCTGCTGGGGAATGCAAGTCTGATTAGGAACGGTTTTGTTTTGGTTTTTGCAAAGAAAAAAAATTGTTATACTTTATTTTTAATAGTATACATAACGTGGAATTATGTTTTGGGAAGTGTTAATTCATTTTACAGAATAAAGCAGAACTAATAAAGAAATAAAATATAGACTGATTTGTTGTTGTGGTCGGAAACAACAGGATGAAAGACATCAAAAATATACGTTGCACGTGTACGTTTTATGCATTATGCATGGGTCATACATTATCGTTCTTAATGGCTCTGTTTGCATGCCAAGAGTTTTTTTACTGATCAATGCCTAATGATCTAGTCTCATCTGGGCAGGTCATAAGTTTATCTTTTTGTGGCATTTTGCTTCCGCTATTTACTGTGCCACAAACCTAATTATTATCCGATGGACGGTCCGCAGGTGGAGAATTTTAAGCATAATAGAAACCGATCCTTTTCATTAACCGTATTGGTGACCTGATTAGAGAAGCACAAAGCCTATTTGACTATTGATGTTCCACCTCCTGTATATTATCTAACTCTAACCCTTCCCAATCCCAACTCTACCTAAACCTTAATCCTAACCCTTACCCCAACCCCAACCCTAAACCTAACCCTAACTTAAAAAACCTAATGTTTACTTACTTCACAGTCACATTGCCGTTGACTCTGGGCCACCTTGGGGATTCCCAATGACAAGCCCTGGGACAGAACCTTAGGGGAACTGATTCCCTCCATGATATATACGCCTCCTATTTTATATTCGATTAATATTCAGTAAATAAAATGATATTGGTCGACACAGTCAAGGTTCACTGAAAACAAACTCTTTACAGACCAGATGTCCGCTGAGCAATTTGTTCATAGAATATATGGGTTCTGCACTTTATGGATTCGCTTTTAAATGGAAGACGTTAAGTGCTGTGCTTCTTTACAGTTTGTATAATGTTTCCTTCCTGTTTGATAATGGACTGTCCCTTCTCATCTGCCTCAACCCCCCCCCCCAACACACAAACACATTCTCTCCACTTACTGTTTTTAGATACTGTCTGGTTTAAAATGATATAGGTGGGTGGTTCAAGTACAGGCAGATTCATGACCCCTAGTGTTTTGAAGACATTCCTCTCTGTAAATGGAAATTAAGTTGTCAAGACTTACCCACCCCCCCACCCCCCCGGACACACATTTTGAGATGTTCTGTTTGGACCTAAAATATCATGCATGTAGCCTTGGTCCCTTAGTGCATCCACTTCCACTGCAGCTCAACTACACATGTTCTCTTTGTGAAGTTTGGGGTTTGAGACCTGACAAAGTCACTTCAAGAAAAGCCTTTACAAATCTGCTTGCAGTTTTCCCTTATAGCAGCATGGCTTCCGATCAAGCCTTTACATGTTTTATATAATGTCGATGTGGCCTGCGGAGCTTATCAATGCTGTTATTGAACTCCACGTTCTTTAGGCTGCTTGTTTAAATCATTTTCTCAAAAGCATGTGCTAGCACGCTTACAAATTCTTGACGAATTTTCCTGAGAGATCCACTTTGGAACATGTTTATGAATGTATCCCTTGAGATGGCTGATTATGTCTCCTGTTAGAATTCTGAATGTTGACTGCACCTAGTGGACATGCATCCTATCCTAACAATGTAGCTGGGCTTTACTAGCCTCAAGCGAAGTCCACGGCCCCTTCTGTTTTAAAAGCAGTGCTTCTCAAGTAACCCTGCCGGGCCCCAAGCCTGCATTGCATTCTATTGCTCCTACAGTGGGAAAGACAGCCGTCTCTGAGGCTTTTGATAGCTTGTTTTACTCACACAGAAGTCTTTGTGTTTTCGTGCTCCGTTCTAACAAAAGAAGTGCAAATAACTCTTGCTCACAGAGGGGGCCGTACTCTGATCACCGTATAGTGCACTGCAACCTCTTATAAAATCAGAACTGTTAGTGAAATGTTAAAAACAGTTTGAGCAGAAAGTGCTGCACAATGCTGTGTGTGTGCATGGGTGGTGGCCGTCTGGAGTAAAGTGTCTCGTGTGTTTTCTGTCCTGTCACTCCCACAGCAGATGGCTGATTGTGTCATCAGTGGGCAGTCTCCTGATGAATGGAGCAGGGCTGCAGTGGGACGAGGAGGGGGAGGGGAGGTTGCAGGAACCACTCTGAGGGGACAATGCCATCCCGGCACTGCACTTGACCCATCAGCTGGACGTCATGCCTGCTTCACAGCAGCTGGGCCTCCCTGGAGCATGTAGAGTCCAGTGTGAGCTGTGTACGGTGACTGGGGCGAATGCCAGCTGTACAGCGACAGTCGACACCCTTTGGCACCCGTGGATAACCCTTATTGAGACTCTTCAGATCTATCTCATTTTAGAAACATTACAATCAAAAACTATTTCTTTGGGGAGAAATTTAAAAAAAGGTATGGGGGGGGGGGGGGGGGGGGTGGAACTGGATAACCCACAAACATTTCAGGTCATAGGGATAGGTTATCTTTAATCTTTTACTAAATTGAAAATGGAAAGCTTTAAGGTGCCATTGTGTGCCGTAGGCAAACATGGTTGGGAGAGTCACCAGAGTGTGAGCCTGTGTCAGCTAAGTGACGAGGGGAGACAGAGAGAGAGAGAGAGTGCTGGGTTAGCATACGGTGTATTCCTGGACAAGGGAGGGGGCCTGCAGGAGAGCAGCTGTTCCCCTCAAACATGGAGCGAACCACTTCAGCCAAAGGGGGATTAACAGGTACAGATTTATCCATCACTAGTTCTTTACAAGGCTCAAGTGGTCTGTTCCAGTTTACTAGCAGTGCTTCTCTTGCACACAGAGTCAGTGGCCGCACACACAGACAAGCCCGGTAACAAGAGTGAGTAGGATTGTAGCGGAATGAGATTAGGAATGTCAGGGTGGGGTGGGGTGGGAGGGGAATACTGGAGTGCAAAGGATTGCCATGTACCTGACTTGCTGTGACACGAACTCAGAAGAGGCTTCTGTTTCGAGGAAGGGACGGGATACACGGGGACAAAGGATTGCCAAGTACCTGACTTGCTGTGACAAGAACTCAGAAGAGGCTTCTGTTTCGAGGAAGGGACAGGATACATGGGGACAAAGGATTGCCAAGTACCTGACTCGCTGTGACAAGAACTCAGAAGAGGCTTCTGTTTTGAGGAGGGGTTTTTCTTTCAAGAAAAGCACACAGGGATGGCTTTTACTGGCTGCCGGTAAGTTAACTGCTTGGTTTATTGCTTGATTTAATTTTCTAATTGGAGTTGACACACACACACACACACATGCACACCTGTAGGAGTCTCTGGCAAGACCAGGCTGCAATGAGAAAGGGTGAATAGTGACGGTAGGAATGCAGTGGGAGATGAAAAGATGAATGATGCAGTGGGAGTAATGTACAGGCAAGACCGGGGTTGCAAGTGTCCATACAGGGGACAGAGTAAACATAACCAGTGGAACATACATTATATTATTTTTCTTTCTTTCTTCAAATTTACAAATAAACCAGTCATCAGGATTGACTTATATATTTATTAATTCTCCTAGACATTACTTAAATAAATAAAAAAAATGTAGTTACAGCAACTGCAAAGATTTCAATAAAATACAATAAAAACAGAACAGCTCTGCTATCTTTTGCTTTTAAACGTATGACTTTCAAGTGTATTGATTAATTTTGAATATGATAGACAAGGTAAGTGTATTGATTAATTCTGAATATGATAAACAAGGTAAGTGTATTGATTAATTATGAATATGATAGACAAGGTAAGTATTGATTAATTATGAATATGATAGACAAGGTAAGTGTGTTGATTAATTATGAATATGATAGACAAGGTAAGTGTACTGATTATGAATACGATAGTTATGATAAGTGCATTGATTAATTATGAATATGATAGATAAGGAAAAGCCTCAAGGTCTCAATATCTTCATTTGAACACTGATAAAGTGGGAACATTCATCAGCCTCACTGTACAGTCCCTTAGAAATTTTACCTGTGATTGAGTGAATATGAAAGGTAGTTGTGAAGAGATGTTTACTTCAGGAAACTCATGGAATCCTAGACGTCGCAGAATTCTGCTGGGTTTCCTTTCTGATTAGAACGCATCCCCTCTTTCAGTTGTTTCGTTCCTTTCTCAGAGAGACTGGGTCTGCCCAACTTCAAGGTTCGGTTTTAGAAGCTTTGAATTGTGCTTTTCTTCACTCACTGATGGATGAATTAATATTTAATGCTTTCAGCACAGCCCTGAGACACTTCAGTGCTCTGGGGTATAAATAAACATGAGGGCCCTGCCACAGCTCACTTCACAGTCCAGCAACTTTTATTCCTTAACTCAGTGTATCACTGCAGAGCATCAGGAACAAGCAGCCCTGCCTGACAACACGTGAAGGAGGGAGCCTATCACCTACTCACTGAACAAGAAGAGGTTTGCTGTGCGCCCCCTTTAACAGCTTTAATTAGTAGCACACCTGTGTAATTCTGTGGGCGGGAGGATAAGGATATATATATATATTAGTGTGTGTGTGTGTGTGTATATACAGCTATGGGCAAAGCTTATGCGCCAGCCTATAGAATTAACACATTTTGCTTTGTGTTAAATAAAATATGTAAATTATGTTCATATAGTTTTTGTTTTAATTTTAGGTGATGCAACACCTTTGTCCTTAGCTGTATATGTATGCATTTATTTCTTCATGTCATTGTTCCTTATTTTAGAGTCCATAAAACGTATCTGTGCAGAGAATTTTAGGGTTAGGGTTATGGTTATCAGTAGGTTTATATCTTTGTAAAAGACATTTAATTTAGGAGCATATAAGCAGTCTTATGAAGCTTATTCTTATTCATTCCAGGATTGGAATTGCTGTTTTCTCCTTTCACAGTTGTAGGTAGTCTGGAATCCCCATGGGACTCAGAAACCATCCTTCTTACTTATTTACTTACTAACTGCTCTTGACATTATGTGCTGCACAGTCTCTGAGAGCAGCTGCTTCTACTAACAAGATTCCATAGTCAGATTCCATAGTTACAGCTACCTGTGGATACTTAACACAACAACAGCTGCTGCAAAATGTGCCACCTTTATTTCCTAATACAGGTGACACAACAAATACAGCGTTGCCCAGAAGTAGCGACCCTCTCTGCTAATTCCATGTTTCAGGGAATAGACAATGTTTTTGCTTCCATGTTTCAACACTGGGGTGGGGACAGCAAGCTTATTGGTTCAGCCCCTTCCTAATCCAGTTGAGCATTGCTGGATGCTACATCGAGGTGAAGAGCTTGCAAGTGAAAAGAAAACCAGCATTGAGCAGTTTTGAAATTCATCTGCTAAGAAGACAAATCCGTGCAGCTCGCAGTAGCCTTATTTTATATTGCTTCATATGTCTACACAGGCAGGCATGATTAATTATGCCTGTTGTGAAAGAGCTCGGTCCCCAATTAAGGGATCTAAAAACCCACAGACAGATCAGTGCCAGTAAAGTACTGTTTAATTGCTATGTAATCACTTACATTGTATTTACAGTGCACTTAGCACCCCTGTCTAAGAATCCTAGGATAATCCACTACAACTGATAACAGGATTACTTATTGCAAAAAAATAAAAATGAGTAAACATCTCTCTAAAAGTGCAGTACAGCAAAGCAAAGCATTTGTGCATGCTACAGCACAGGTAAGCTGAGTGTTTAAGAAAACGATGCATAGTGAAACCTGTCTAATCCAACAAATTGTGTCGAATTATAGATTGTGCTGGATTACAGAGCTGCTGTAAAATATAATACTGTACCCAAAAGAATTGGTTTCAACGACACACTATTTGAACACTTTGAAACTCCAGTGCAGAGCAGACAGTAGGGGTGCTGTCCAGGTATGCCCAGTAATTCAAGAATTGGATTACTTTCCTTTGGCTTTTTAGCACACAACATATTTCGTTATACATTTAGAAAGAAAAAGCACAAGACTCTGCCTGGACTGCACAGTCAGATTTCCATTGATGTTAAACAGATAAGACTTACACATCATGTCGGATTCCAGAACAGACAGGTTCCGGATGGTAGAGGGGCTCACACCATTCATTTCAATAGAGATTTAGTCAAGACCCAAGAATGATGCCGAATTTACAGAATGCTTGTTTGTAGAGAGGCTTATCAATGTACTATATATATAGTCTATATCATAGTAGGATAAGCACTGGTCTCTATTAAGGGAGCACCCAGCACTGGAGTTGCGCCCAGCAGTTAAAGGGTTACCTTCTGTCACGCTCCAGGAGACGAGGTCATCACTTGTGAGCAGGGAATGCATGTGGAGGCCGGTCGCTATGACAACCTTTCTAATGTTAAACCTGGCGGCCTTGAGGACGGGGCTCAAGTTACACTCGCAGCGCGAGCTTCTGGGGAGAGGAGTGGGTGCTGAGAGCAGGGGGATCAAACAAGGCTCTTACTCACTGTCCCTTGCCTGGATCGTCACGCCTTAATAATATCTGCAGGCAGGCAGTCCACTTCTTTGCAGTTTCACTTCGAACAGAACAGACATGTGTTGACTTTCACTGCTATTTCTTTTTTTTGCATAGATATAAAATTTCACTCATTTGGATGAGCTGACCTTTGCATCTCTATATCCATGTAGAACAATGAAACACTTTACATTAAGTGTCTCTATTTACTGAAACACTTTACATTAAGCGTCTCTATTTGCTGAGTAAATACATGTGTACTTGCACATCATTACAATGTTATTTGCATAGTTGCAATGCACTTCATGTGTACATGTTTTTGCATGATATATGTAAGTACACAATGCAATCAGAAAATGATTAGCGTTGTATCGTGCACAGATATTCTCTTTCAGTGAGCTTGCAGAGAGAAGCAGCAGCTGTTTGGACTTCAGTCTGTGCAAAGAGTATCACTCAGCTGTGACAGATTCAGCAGCTCCCCATGCTGGGATGAATCTGATTCCTGACCATCTCGTCTCTAATGAAACACTGCCCTGTCTGTCAGATAGGCAGCCATCCATCAGTACGTTCTCCATCACGCCGGGCTCAGTTCAAATAGCTGTCTAGACTGGGAAAAATCCAAATCAATGCAATAGTAAAGATTTGGATCACAATGTGATTAACACATCATCATCGGTGCCAAACTGTAACATAAAAGAAAAATGCATTTCTCTAAAAAATACATTTTCAGTACAAGCTGTGCATTCTGGCACTGAGGATGTGATACAGTCATTGCTTTTACATTAGTTGTGATAAGGAGCCGGACGCCTGTTCATTTTAATTTCTGCCACTGCTAGTAAATTTTCATTTTCCATGTTTGCTGCAAATGACCTTTCTGCACAGAAAACAAAACAAGCTCATATGTAAGATATTGGGTTGTAAATATTGCACCCCCTCCTCTTTCTCACTGTGAGAGCGATCTGTTCAAGCTGAGAGTGACACTCTCTCACTGTGAGAGGGATCTGTTCAAGCTGAGAGTGACACTCTCTCACTGTGAGAGGGATCTGTTCAAGCTGAGAGTGACACTCTCTCACTGTGAGAGGGATCTGTTCAAGCTGAGAGTGACACTCTCTCACTGTGAGAGGGATCTGTTCAAGCTGAGAGTGACACTCTCTCACTGTGAGAGGGATCTGTTCAAGCTGAGAGTGACACTCTCTCACTGTGAGAGGGATCTGTTCAAGCTGAGAGTGACACTCTCTCACTGTGAGAGGGATCTGTTCAAGCTGAGAGTGACACTCTCTCACTGTGAGAGGGATCTGTTCAAGCTGAGAGTGACACTCTCTCACTGTGAGAGGGATCTGTTCAAGCTGAGAGTGACACTCTCTCACTGTGAGAGGGATCTGTTCAAGCTGAGAGTGACACTCTCTCACTGTGAGAGGGATCTGTTCAAGCTGAGAGTGACACTCTCTCACTGTGAGAGGGATCTGTTCAAGCTGAGAGTGACACTCTCTCACTGTGAGAGGGATCTGTTCAAGCTGAGAGTGACACTCTCTCACTGTGAGAGGGATCTGTTCAAGCTGAGAGTGACACTCTCTCACTGTGAGAGGGATCTGTTCAAGCTGAGAGTGACACTCTCTCACTGTGAGAGGGATCTGTTCAAGCTGAGAGTGACACTCTCTCACTGTGAGAGGGATCTGTTCAAGCTGAGAGTGACACTCTCTCACTGTGAGAGGGATCTGTTCAAGCTGAGAGTGACACTCTCTCACTGTGAGAGGGATCTGTTCAAGCTGAGAGTGACACTCTCTCACTGTGAGAGGGATCTGTTCAAGCTGAGAGTGACACTCTCTCACTGTGAGAGGGATCTGTTCAAGCTGAGAGTGACACTCTCTCACTGTGAGAGGGATCTGTTCAAGCTGAGAGTGACACTCTCTCACTGTGAGAGGGATCTGTTCAAGCTGAGAGTGACACTCTCTCACTGTGAGAGGGATCTGTTCAAGCTGAGAGTGACACTCTCTCACTGTGAGAGGGATCTGTTCAAGCTGAGAGTGACACTCTCTCACTGTGAGAGGGATCTGTTCAAGCTGAGAGTGACACTCTCTCACTGTGAGAGGGATCTGTTCAAGCTGAGAGTGACACTCTCTCACTGTGAGAGGGATCTGTTCAAGCTGAGAGTGACACTCTCTCACTGTGAGAGGGATCTGTTCAAGCTGAGAGTGACACTCTCTCACTGTGAGAGGGATCTGTTCAAGCTGAGAGTGACACTCTCTCACTGTGAGAGGGATCTGTTCAAGCTGAGAGTGACACTCTCTCACTGTGAGAGGGATCTGTTCAAGCTGAGAGTGACACTCTCTCACTGTGAGAGGGATCTGTTCAAGCTGAGAGTGACACTCTCTCACTGTGAGAGGGATCTGTTCAAGCTGAGAGTGACACTCTCTCACTGTGAGAGGGATCTGTTCAAGCTGAGAGTGACACTCTCTCACTGTGAGAGGGATCTGTTCAAGCTGAGAGTGACACTCTCTCACTGTGAGAGGGATCTGTTCAAGCTGAGAGTGACACTCTCTCACTGTGAGAGGGATCTGTTCAAGCTGAGAGTGACACTCTCTCACTGTGAGAGGGATCTGTTCAAGCTGAGAGTGACACTCTCTCACTGTGAGAGGGATCTGTTCAAGCTGAGAGTGACACTCTCTCACTGTGAGAGGGATCTGTTCAAGCTGAGAGTGACACTCTCTCACTGTGAGAGGGATCTGTTCAAGCTGAGAGTGACACTCTCTCACTGTGAGAGGGATCTGTTCAAGCTGAGAGTGACACTCTCTCACTGTGAGAGGGATCTGTTCAAGCTGAGAGTGACACTCTCTCACTGTGAGAGGGATCTGTTCAAGCTGAGAGTGACACTCTCTCACTGTGAGAGGGATCTGTTCAAGCTGAGAGTGACACTCTCTCACTGTGAGAGGGATCTGTTCAAGCTGAGAGTGACACTCTCTCACTGTGAGAGGGATCTGTTCAAGCTGAGAGTGACACTCTCTCACTGTGAGAGGGATCTGTTCAAGCTGAGAGTGACACTCTCTCACTGTGAGAGGGATCTGTTCAAGCTGAGAGTGACACTCTCTCACTGTGAGAGGGATCTGTTCAAGCTGAGAGTGACACTCTCTCACTGTGAGAGGGATCTGTTCAAGCTGAGAGTGACACTCTCTCACTGTGAGAGGGATCTGTTCAAGCTGAGAGTGACACTCTCTCACTGTGAGAGGGATCTGTTCAAGCTGAGAGTGACACTCTCTCACTGTGAGAGGGATCTGTTCAAGCTGAGAGTGACACTCTCTCACTGTGAGAGGGATCTGTTCAAGCTGAGAGTGACACTCTCTCACTGTGAGAGGGATCTGTTCAAGCTGAGAGTGACACTCTCTCACTGTGAGAGGGATCTGTTCAAGCTGAGAGTGACACTCTCTCACTGTGAGAGGGATCTGTTCAAGCTGAGAGTGACACTCTCTCACTGTGAGAGGGATCTGTTCAAGCTGAGAGTGACACTCTCTCACTGTGAGAGGGATCTGTTCAAGCTGAGAGTGACACTCTCTCACTGTGAGAGGGATCTGTTCAAGCTGAGAGTGACACTCTCTCACTGTGAGAGGGATCTGTTCAAGCTGAGAGTGACACTCTCTCACTGTGAGAGGGATCTGTTCAAGCTGAGAGTGACACTCTCTCACTGTGAGAGGGATCTGTTCAAGCTGAGAGTGACACTCTCTCACTGTGAGAGGGATCTGTTCAAGCTGAGAGTGACACTCTCTCACTGTGAGAGGGATCTGTTCAAGCTGAGAGTGACACTCTCTCACTGTGAGAGGGATCTGTTCAAGCTGAGAGTGACACTCTCTCACTGTGAGAGGGATCTGTTCAAGCTGAGAGTGACACTCTCTCACTGTGAGAGGGATCTGTTCAAGCTGAGAGTGACACTCTCTCACTGTGAGAGGGATCTGTTCAAGCTGAGAGTGACACTCTCTCACTGTGAGAGGGATCTGTTCAAGCTGAGAGTGACACTCTCTCACTGTGAGAGGGATCTGTTCAAGCTGAGAGTGACACTCTCTCACTGTGAGAGGGATCTGTTCAAGCTGAGAGTGACACTCTCTCACTGTGAGAGGGATCTGTTCAAGCTGAGAGTGACACTCTCTCACTGTGAGAGGGATCTGTTCAAGCTGAGAGTGACACTCTCTCACTGTGAGAGGGATCTGTTCAAGCTGAGAGTGACACTCTCTCACTGTGAGAGGGATCTGTTCAAGCTGAGAGTGACACTCTCTCACTGTGAGAGGGATCTGTTCAAGCTGAGAGTGACACTCTCTCACTGTGAGAGGGATCTGTTCAAGCTGAGAGTGACACTCTCTCACTGTGAGAGGGATCTGTTCAAGCTGTGAGTGACACTCTCTCACTGTGACACTCTCCATTTAAAAACAGACAGTCGACATTTTTGAGGTTTTCAAAGGAGACCTGGTCAGAAGGTGGCATAATAATAATAATAATAATAATAATAATAATAATAATAATAATAATAATAATAATAATAATAATAATAAAAAAAAAAAAAAAAAAAAACATGCACAATTAATACAACCGATCCATCAGATCAGATTACAAGAAACAATTTAGGAGCACCAGCCAAAATAAAAACACTACTATTTTTTGGTTTGAACTTGAAAGGTATCGAGTCAGTAAGATTCAGTTCTTTCTGTTTATTCCAAGATTATGGAGCTAGCAAACGGAAAGCCTTTTAGACACTGCCTTACAAACTATAGATTAAGAAGGGGCTCTAACACTATCTGTTCCCATTTAGGACCATTGGCAGCGATGAAGAGCCTCAGTTGACTGTTCACTTTATCCCGCGGAGTGCGCTGAGCTGTCGTTCAGCCCTGTGCCTCGCCCTTATCCTGCAGCTCTCTCAGTCCCAGCCTGCGAAGCGTGCCGTGCCTCCGCTGGTGCCAGACGAGCCCTTCCTGGTGTTCTGGAACGCCCCAACGCAGCAGTGCCAGTCCCGGCACAAAGCCCCGCTGTCTCTGGAGAGCTTTAATATCCTCTCCAATCCGGAGCAGGCCTTCACCGGGCAGAGCGTGGCCATCTACTACTTCGACCAGCTGGGCTTGTACCCTTACTACAACAACCTGAGCCAGCCGGTGAACGGAGGGAGCCCACAGAACAACAGCCTTCGTGATCACTGTGACAAGATGGTGGCCGACGTGGAGCACACCCTGCCATGGCCGCACTTCTCCGGGCTGGCCGTGGTGGACTGGGAGGAGTGGCGCCCCCAGTGGGTCCGAAACTGGGGCAGCAAGGACATCTACCAGCACAAATCAAGGGAGCTGGTGAGGGGGCTGCACCCTGACTGGCCCGCATACAAGGTATTGCAAAGACTGCACTGGTGAAGTTTAACCATATAACACGGTGTAACAATTTTTTTTTTTTTTTTTGTTCCTGGGTAGTAAGTGTTATTTCCTAATTGCTTATGCCTCAAAAGTATAGAAAATGGCTATTATTCCCCACAAACTTTGCTTTTGTGACCAGGACAGTGATATTTAAAAAAAAACGGGCAAATGTGTGTCTTTTTGTTCACATAAAGTCAGAAAAAAACAACATACGAATCCAAATTAACATGTATTTATACTCAAGTAATACAAAAATGACTACAAAAGATTTAGAAGTGAGTAGTTTTTCGAGATTTACAATTATACTGTAATGTGTACTGTGTATTTACAGTATAATCGTAAATCTCGAAAAACTACTCGTATTGGATTCGTATGTTGTTTTTTTCTGACTTTATGTGAACAAAAAGACACACATTTGCCCGTTTTCCCATTGGAAATAGTGATATTTTGAAATATCACTGTCCTGGTCACAAAAGCAAAGTTTGTGGGGAATAATAGCCATTTTCTATACTTTTGAGGCATAAGCAATTAGGAAATAACACTTACTACCCAGGAACAAAAATTGTGTTACACAGTGTAATCTACGCTCATGTGTTTTGAAATTTACTCACGCGTGTAAAACGGCGTACACACAGACGAGCATTTTTACACAGTGCTCCCTCGATATTTGATAATCTGTTAAATTGGTTAGTTTGCTGTTGACAGTAAATTGTGTAAGTCTTATATTTTTAGCCCTTCACTAATTCTCTGTTCTCAATAGTTTGTGTTTTTTTTATGTGTGAGTCAGATAGAGAGAGATAGACTGAGAACTGTGTTCTATAAATACAGACAGTGTCTTATTGCTCAGTGTGTAAAGCTGTGGGCATTTCCAAAGACCTTCCGCTTGTGGAGAAAAGATGAAGATATATGTTCAGATTTAGTTTGTATTCTAAATGTGGTTCTCTTCTTTCAAGTGGCAGCTACTGTACCCATTTTCAACTACCAGAATTATAACTAAACCACATAATACTCACATATTATTAACCCTAAAATTTCCTGATAATAATACCTCTTGAAAGTCAGTGAGTTGTGCTGTGCTCAGGTGGAGCAGCAGGCGAGCTGGGAGTTCAACACAGCAGCCCAGCGCTTCTTCACCGAGACCCTCCGCCTGGGCAGGATGCTGCGACCCCAGGGCTGGTGGGGCTTCTATCTCTTCCCAGACTGCTACAACCACGAGTACAAGAAAGGCTTCCAGAACTACACAGGACAGTGCCCCCCGCTGGAGGTGCAGCGCAATAACGAGCTGGCCTGGCTCTTCGCTGAGAGTAAGGCGCTGTACCCCTCTGTCTACCTGCCCGAGGTGCTCCAGTCCTCACCTCAGGGCCGGCTGTACACCAGGGCTCGCCTACGGGAGGCACTCAGGGTGGCAGATCTGCCCGACTCGGACTCCTCGCTTCCCATCTTCGCCTACACCCGCCCCTTCTACGCCTACTCCCTGACTCCCCTCACAGAGGTGTGTGCGCACATGTGCAGTTTATTCAACAGCTCGGTGAAAAGGGGGTTATTTTGGTACCTTTTGAAATTTGTTTTTTAATAGTAGAAAAAAAAAAATTTAAGTAAAAAAAAATCTTGAATTAAAAAAAAAAATGAGGTTAACAAATAAAAAATATGAATATCTTCAAGGCCTTTATGATTACAGTATGCACAGTCTATACCAGGGGTGTCCAATCCCAGCCCTGGAGGGCCATTCCACTCCAGGTTTAACAGGTAAAATGAGATCATAAACTACTTCAGGGTCTGGACAGTGGTTTAATCGGTTCAGTTTAAACAGTTTAGAATGGTTGGATCAAAGATCAGGAATAAAAAGGGCAAACTTTGGCCACCCCTGGTATGTAGTATAGCTAAGCTATCAAACCATATATATATATATATATATATATATATAAAAAAAAGTGTGTCATGTCTGTCATCTGGTGGCTAACAGCAGTACTGCAGTCTGAAACTGGGCCTAGATCTTTAGATCAGGTAGTAATACAGAAGTTCTAGAAATTAGATGGCACTAAAGTGGTGTGACAGTGAGAGCTTCTCCAGGTGCAGGTGAGTGGTCTTCCCCCTGCTGATGCTTTCCTCATGCACAGTCTTGACTTGGCGTTGTCTGTGTTTCAGACAGACCTGGTTTCCAGTATCGGAGAGAGCGCTGCACTGGGAGCCAATGGGGTTGTCCTCTGGGGTGGCATCGACTACTCACGCAACCGGGTAAGACTTCCTCAATGGAAGCTCTACTCAGCCCTGCACTGTGGGCATTGGGAGACGGGAGCAATGGTTAACGAGGGCAGTATTCAACTGAATGCTATTTCATTGGATTGAATTGATTTCAAATCATATCACTGATGTGTTTGTCAGATCGAAATGGATAGCAACAATATATAGTTAATGTATAACGTTCCAGCCTCACAGTCCCAGAAATGTGTGCAAAGAGGATGTATGAAGGGATGTATGTATTTTATTAGTAGCTTTTAGCATTTCAAATTTAGCACTTTACAGTACAGTATGAAAAGTATACGTGCCATGTTTAAGTTCTGGTCAGTTTACAAAAGGACAATAGAAAAGCTGTGATACAAACCGCTAGCTTGTTTTCTACAGCCTGACCCCTCTCTCAGACCTCACTGAGCTGCTTCCCTCCGCAGAGCAACTGCCTGATGCTGAACAGGTACCTGGAGCGCACGCTGGGGCCGTACATCGTGAACGTCACCACGGCGACCAGGCTGTGCAGCCGGCTGCAGTGCAGCGGGAGGGGCCGCTGCGTCCGGAGGGACCCCGGTGCTGACGTGCACCTGCACCTGGACAGCGAGAGCTTCAGCATCGAGGTGCGGCCAGGGGATGGTCCCGAGGACAGGAGGGTCAACGTGAGGGGACAGCTCACCAAGCCGGCCTGGGCGCGCATGAGGGAGCAGTTCCGCTGCCAGTGCTACCAGGGCTGGAGCGGAGAAGGCTGCGAGGGGCAGGACAGTCTGGGGACGAGGCCTCAGCAAGGCCACTTCCTCATCATTGCACTCCTGTGTACGGCGCTGAGCTGGCAGCTCTGAGGAGCACCAGGAGGATCGTCCAGAGATCCAAGAGATTCTAAAGATCTCAGTGTGTGTGTGTGTGTTCTCAGGGTAACAGATCCGCACACGGAATGCTGTCAAATATGGCATTTCATGTCAGCTCAGGAGCATCCACAGTGCTAACAGGTGAAGAACACCCACACGGTGTAAAATAGGGATGCGGATCTAGTGCATGTCTACAATTTTATTAACTGTTGGTGATCTGCGCACCTGCACTACACTACCTGTTGGACATTATTGTCTAAGGCGCAGTCAATCTCGTTGTTACTCCTGGTAACTGTTGAGATCCAGTGCTGCTGAGATCCAGTTTCTAAGCCTAGATTCAGGAAAGGTGTGTGTGTGTGTGTGGGGTGGGTGGGGGGTTCTTGCGGTCATTGATTTGAAACCCAGGCTCTGCCAACTCTTACCTCTCTTTCTCTAAATGCTACACCACACGGCCACACTCATTAACCTCAAGCCTGGCTCAACAGGGGGCTTATAGCCTCTTTATACAGTAGGACTGCTTTTCATCTAATCGTATACCTTCGATCTTGCTGGTCACCCTAGAGCGTGCTGACTTCCACTGTGAAAGAAGATATGCACTGTTATAGATCACTACTCCTCTGTTGAATTGCTGCCTTTTCACAACATGACCTGCTATAGGCAATTCTAATCCCAGGTGGAAAAGCTGATCTTTTTATTGTATTTATTGACACTATTAAAAGTTTACCATAGTAAAAGCATAGCAAAGTGTACTGAAGCACAAAGAGCAGGCAAGCAGGTAAAGAATAGTGAAGTATGGTAAAGCATATTAATAAACATGGCACACCAGTGTAAACTATGGTAAATGCATAGTATAACCATGGGAAAAGCATGAGGGAAAACTGCAAAAAATCTGTGCAAAGATACAGTGGTAAACATTTATAAGGGGAAGGCCACCAGCAGACCTGAGATGGTTTTTACCTCTGGAGATCTGTCCTTGTGGTTTTTGTGCGCCTCCACTAGGTACTTACACGCATTTTTAAAGTGAATATTTTCACTTTCAGGAGTGTTGACCACTTGTCTGTGCAGGACAGTTTCTTCAGATATTTGTGTGAATCCATCCTTTGACTTTCTAGCATATTCATTCAACCATCCAATGAAAAAGAACAAAGGATTTGCCAAAGAGACCATGTTAAGAACATTCATAGCAGGATCCTAACGCTGCTTCAAGTTTGCTGGATAAAGGTCATTCAGTGACAAAGCTGTCATGTGGTTTTCAGTGAAATTAAAGGGACAGGTTTACTAAGCTTTAGTTCCTGTGTAAAGTTTGCAACAGCATTTGTTTTAGTTTGGATTTTTTATTTTTTTTTTTAAAACTTCTCAACAGAGCAAATTTACATTTATTAAATACATTGAAATATTATTACAACAAAATAAGAAAGAAAAGAGATAAGATCCAGCTGAAAATGTTTGTATTGTTTTTCTACATTCAGTCAACAGAAAGTCATTTTTATTTGAAAGAAAGTCTTTTATAAAGGAGTTTAACTTCAGACAATGCATTCATTGTTATCACTTGTTATCAAAATAATAGAAATGTAGGAATGACTTTTTTGTCCGAGGTGAAGTACCGCATGTGGTGATGTCATCAGAGGCAGATGTGTCTTTATCAATTTTAAGGTGGTTGTGTTGTGCTTTTTTAAACACAGATGATGTTGAAACCAATCACCCTGCAGGAATGTGATACAATGTACATAAGATGTTATGATAAACTAGACTATTAGTACCTACATGGACTTAGGAATACAGCCTGCCATTAAACCTGTTTTCTGGTACCCAAGATTACACCTGAGACCTCCGCGTATTTCAGAAGCGTAGCTGTGATTTCTGAATGGGTAATTCTGATAAAGCTGGAGAGCAGCAAGGGCTGGGAAATGAAAGAACATCTGACTGGTTCCTACTGGATTCACGGCAAGTGTGGGAAACAGGGAGACACAAGCGCTGGACTTTTTTTGTTTTACTGCACTGCAAATGGGATTTCCTTTGTTGAGCAGTTCAGCCAGCTTCCTTGAATGAATGAGGCAAACATTGAATACTGATACAGCGCTGAGCAATAGTAATTAAAAACAATATAGTTAAACTAGAGAATGAAGCGCGATTCAGACCAAACCCTTTAAGGAAATAATGAGGCACTCCGAGAAATATTTTCAAAATGTTACCTACAGTCTTTAATTAGCTCCTTTTTTTGAAACCAAAACAACTAAGTAATATAGTTAGCATAGTTAATAATAGTTATCGTAGTTCTCTTGAGCACGGTCAACTTGTTTCTCAGATTGGTAACATCAATGTTGATTGCTCTCGTAAATGATCCCCAAAAAATAGGACTGAAAGTAACGCTTTGAAAATATTCCTCTAAGTGTCGAGGTGTTTCCTTCACATATTGTATCAGGGTAACATTGCAGCAATTCTTGAACATCATTTGTTCTAAAGCACAGAACTACAGTGTGTGATGTTATTTTGGTTCTGAATCACCTCTATCAAAGCAGTCTTACTGTAGCTGTCTCTAAAAGTACATTTATTTCAGACTTTCCTTAGCAAGCTAATGCAAAAGAATGCATAGTATGATGATGATGATGTTGGTGAAGTAGTTGGATCTTCATTCCCATGCCAGACTCCCAGATCCCTTCATTTCAACACTTCAGCACCAAGTTACAGTCAATCTTGTGAAACCCACCACAGCAGAACCAGTATCTGAAGCCCTTGTGTGGTAGTGAGCCTTCATCTGCCTTCAGAAAGACTTCTGGTCAGAGGGTCAGACAGTGGACTCTACCATTTTACTGCAGCAGCTCTTTGAGCAGGATAGCACACATGCGAGAGAAGAGGTCCTAGGTATGCGTGCTCACTCTCAAGATGGGTCACACCATGCTGCTGTACCACAGACCAAGCCAAATATCTTGCCTCCCCCTGAGTGTACAGGGACCCCCTTGCAAGCGAGAGGCTGCGTCTCAGAAAACTTCAAATAAATAAATACATAAATAAATAAAGAATGAAAAGAAAACACACGCAGTTAAATAACTAAAGAGGTTTCCCAGAGCCAGTGCTTGGTGATGACAGTCAGGGAGGTGATCAGCAGAACAGGCATCTTACTGCTGTCTGGAGAGTTGCTGGCAGGGGTGGGTTTTGCCTTTACCCCCGTGCTGACCCCTCTGTTGACCCCTGTTTTGACCACCACCCCGTCGTCAGCTGGCGAGCCCTCTTTCATCCCCTGGAACCACTGGCACTCGAATCTATCTCTCCAGTCCTCCAGGTCTCTGGGCTGTAGCTGGCCCTTGGCGGTCACCCCCCTCCTCCTCCACTCATGTTGGTGTCGGGCAGCAGCTGGTAGCTGGTGGGGGGCAGGTGCAGGTAGACAGGCTTTGCGGGGGTCTTTCCTCACACAGCGCCCCCTGCTGCCACACAGAGCCTCTCCACAGAGCCGCGCCGCCTTCGTCACATTTACCACGTACGGGCCCAGCGTTCACCTGACGAAGTCCGCCAGTTCCCAGCATCCTCTCTGCAATCAGAGACGGGGGCAAAGGTCAGCCTCCACACTTCCAAACACACTGTGTCAACCCTCTAGAACAGGGGTCTCCAACCCTGGTCCTGGACTGCTACTGTGGCTGCTGGTTTTCATTTCAGCCAATCTCTGTTACTTAATTGAACCAATTATTGGCTTAATTAGTCAAGTGTTCCAGATCTTGGGTTGGAGACCAGGGTTGGAGACCCCTGTGCTAGAACACGTCGTGGGTGTTGAATTTGGAAATAAATGGCAGTTTAATTGAATACAGACGTGTGCTGAGCCATTAGCCATTAGGAATGAAGGTTTACCAGAAGTTTAAGGGTACAGTACATTGTTAACAGTTCATATTTACTTATTGTTTATAACATCCTTTTTAACAGATGTGGTTCATTTATAGTTTATAACAGATTTTATAAACAATATAGGCTTTAGCATAACAGTGTTATACAATATTTAACTTAGACATTGTTTTAAAAACAATATGCACAATTACTTTATAACGTGGTGTGGCAGGCTGGTGAGTCTGGAGTTCAAAAAAATAACTATATTATAAACACAAAAATGAAAGGGCACAAGGGCCAAAACAAAGCAATTTAAACACAAATAAAGCAAAAATACTCTCACAAAAATAAAGGTTTCCAGGCTGGGCAATGCCTTTACTGGATTCAAAACATTCAAAAAAAAAATCACACACACCAAAACACCAACCTGCTTCCTCAGCTCCCTCCTCCTAAATGAGAAGCAGAGGCCTCCTTTTATGTCAGGTGGCTGGGCACTGATTGATCGTTAATTAAACTAATCATCTAATCAACCCCAGCCACCTGAACACAATGAACCCAGGCAGGTAGGGGAATTTAACCCCATCCCTGCCAATTTCTAAAGAGCAGAGCTGTGCTCTGCTACACGTGGCCTGAATTTGTCTCCCAGCAATGTATCTGCATTACAGTGACTGATCCATGCATTTTAATTCCACTCGCTGTTCCGTGCTGTTCCTTGCTGTTTCTTACTGTTTCTTGCTGTTGCATGCTGTTCCTTGCTGTTCCTTGTTGTTACATGCTGTTCCTTGCTGTTCCTTGATGTTCCTTGCTGCTGCATGCTGTTCCTTGCTGTTCCTTGTTGTTACATGCTGCTCCTTGCTGTTGCATGCTGTTCCTTGCTGTTGCATGCTGTTCCTTGCTGTTCCTTGTTGTTTACATGCTGTTCCTTGCTGTTCCTTGCTGTTGCATGCTGTTCCTTGCTGTTGCATGCTGTTCCTTGCTGTTCCTTGTTGTTTACATGCTGTTCCTTGCTGTTCCTTGCTGTTGCATGCTGTTCATTGCTGTTCCTTGTTGTTTACATGCTGTTCCTTGATGTTTCTTGCTGTTTCTTACTATTTCTTGCTGTTACATACTGTTCCTTGCTGTTCCTTGCTGTTCCTTGCTGCTGCGTGCTGTTCCTTGCTGTTCCTTGTTGTTACATGCTGTTCCTTGCTGTTCCTTGATGTTCCTTGCTGCTGCATGCTGTTCCTTGCTGTTCCTTGTTGTTACATGGTGCTCCTTGCTGTTGCATGCTGTTCCTTACTGTTCTTTGCTGTTACTTGCTGTTCCTTGCTGTTCCTTGATGTTCCTTGCTGCTGCATGCTGTTCTTTGCTGTTCCTTGTTGTTTACATGCTGTTCCTTGCTGTTCCTTGCTGTTGCATGCTGTTCCTTGCTGTTCCTTGTTGTTTACATGCTGTTCCTTGTTGTTTACATGCTGTTCCTTGCTGTTGCATGCTGTTCCTTACTGTTCCTTGTTGTTTACATGCTGTTCCTTGCTGTTCCTTGCTGTTGCATGCTGTTCCTTGCTGTTCCTTGTTGTTTACATGCTGTTCCTTGATGTTTCTTGCTGTTCCATGCTATTCCTTGTTGTTATATGCTGTTCCTTGCCCTCGTGTAAAGCTGCTCTCTACAGGATGTACTGTCTTTGTAGTTTTGGTTTTGTAATGGTGTCATGTTGGCTTAAGCCTAAGATTTACCCTGGTAACTGCTCTGATGGAAAGAATCAAATACCCATCATGACCCTGCCGCTGTACCTGCATCACGCGTCCACTAGATGGCGCTCTGGAGCCACAGTCCTCTCAGTACTGGCAGCTTGTGCATAATTGTGCTTTACCCAAACTGACCGGCCTAGTATTGCACATGAAAGCATGCATTAAACACCAGGCCCTTTATTGCATTTTTAATGGTTCGCTGACAAACAAATACTGATTTATGCCAAGAAAATGCATGACACCATCAGCTTATAATAGTTTTAGTTCATAACGGGTTGTCTATGGAATGATTTTTAAACACCAGTACATGTACAGGGAATTTTATATTAATACAAAATAAAATAAAACAACAGCATCAGTCTACCTACCTAGCAAAACGTTCTCTTCACTTCCTCCTAGTACGTGAGCAAGATCTCCGTTTGCCTTGAATCTCAAATCCCTGCACTGCGTTACTTGCAAACTCATTTTATATGAATTCATTAGTAAATCCCTTAGAATCATGTACCTGGTTTTTGGTCGGGAAGAACTTTTCCCAAATCACAATTCCGGCTGCTCCCATAGATTGGCGGTGTAGAGCCGTATCCTCTCCGTGCCGCTCAGTGCCTTGTCAAGCTGCAGGGAGGGGTAGAGCGCTGAACTCTTCTTCCAGAGCCACAGCAGCTCATCGTTCAGGGCCATCTCCGTGGCGGGGCAGCGGTCGGTGTGTCTGGGGGAGTTTTGACAGTCGGGGTATGGGTGGAACCCCCAGAGCCCAGCGGGTCTGAGCACACGGGCGTTCTGCAGGGTCTCAAACAGGACTGCCTGGGCGGCCGCCTTGAAATCCACCAGGGCCCACTGGTCCAGCTCGGCCTGGGACCAGTCCAGGAAGAACTGCTGCAGGAGGCCACGCGACTGCTCCTGGTAGATCTTCTTCTTGGTCCGGTTGCGGCTCCACTGGGGCCACCACTCCTCCCATCTGATGACCGCCAGCCCGCGGTACTCCAGCGCGGGGATGGCTGAAAGGATGTCTGCCTCCGACTTGAGGAGGTGCATCTCCAGGTTCGTCTGCTGGGGCAGCCCCCCGGCCACGGCCCCGTTCTGCGAGTCAAAGTATGAGTATAGCCCGAGGCTGTCCTCATAGAACATGGTGACCCCTCGTCCCTTCAGGGCCCCCTCTGCTTCAGTGACCATGCTGAAGGAGCTGGGGTCCGGCCGCTCTTGGCAAAGGGCGTTGGGGACACCCCACAGCACCAGGAAGGGCTGCCCGGGAAGTAGAGGGGCTTGGGCTGGCTGGAGAGCCTGTGACTCGGGTGATAGGAGTGTGAAGGAAAAGCAACACCACTCTGTGTAGCCCTGGCCTCTCGGAGACAACGATCGCCATGGAGACTGGGGGGGGGGGTGGGGGGGGCTTGTGTGTAATCTTTAAAGGAAGGTCAAAGGAGTTCTGACATTGCCATAGCCCTGTTGATAAAATAATTGGATTTTAACGTCATGGACCAAGGGCATAACCCACCAAATAATTATACCAAGTATTGTGCTATTACTGCAGTTTCAGTTCATTCTAATACAGGGAAAACCTTTTCAAGTAATGGCTGCAAATTCATATTGGATTCCGGCAGAATACCACAGAAATAACCCCTGGATATGTTATGCACTTCCTTAGAGTTCCTTAGAGTTCAGCCCTGTTAATTCATGTGGATTTAATTACCCATATTAGTTCTATGTTCCTTTGTAATAAATGGTATTGATCACATGTATAAAGCATGCATTCATGAATGAATGAACACTTCTCACAATCCCCAGGTGGGCGAGTAAGAGGGTATGAACAATTGAAGAATAAACAGTGAATTAAATAGGAAAGGATGGAGTGGAAAAGGGAACCTAAATGTTTTTAAAATCATGATGAATTAACAGGGCTAAATTCAAAATCAACGACTTCAGAACTCAGAGGATGTGCATGAGATAATCAGGGCTTATTCCTGTGGGATTTCATTATGAATTTGCAGCCATTATTTTGAAGTGTTACCCAATACAGTATTTCCTAACTGTGTGTTTGGTTTTAAATTCAGAACTGCCATTGCTGTTTCATCCTATTCAATGTTCTACAACACTGACATGATGCCAGCATTATAAAAAGGTGCCGGCACAGGCTGTTAGGCAGTCAGCTGAAGGAGTGGGGTTCGTTCTTTGCTGGCTGACAAAGAATGGTGCGCAGTGTATGCTGGTTCTACAGGAGATAGCAGCAGCTTTACAAAGGTAATTCATTGTTTGTTTAATTAGCTTATTGTTTTAACCGTCTCCACGCAGACTCTTGATCTCTTTTATTCGGTACCATATTCATCATTGTCTGTGCTCTTCAGGTCAAGAGACTCACCAACAGGAAGAGGAGAACAGACACACAGACACACAGACAGATAACTCACAGTGTCTCACTGCCTGCCATCAAAACACGTTCATTTTGTGATCTTCATCAAAGCTGTTCAGGAAGTGTGCATTATAGGAAGCACTGTCTTTCACCAATATAGAAAGCCTTGTCTTTCACCAGTATAGACATTGTCTTACACCAGTATAGACATTGTCTTTCACCAGTATAGGCTGAATCACACTGAGGTATCTCATTCTATTTTTATTGCTACTTTTTTATTCCAGTGATTACTGCAGTCGACCTGCATCCTTCCTCGTGAAGCTTTCTCAGGGGTTAATTACTGAATCACAAAACCAAATCTGGACTTGAATATAAACCCTCCCTGCATTCTCCTCCTGGGCACTTGTGCAAACTGGAAAGCAAGGATTTGAACGGAATCCTCGTCTAGTGATGACCAGTTTGTTCTTTATTGTCACAGCTTGGCTGCCTTTTTTTTTCAATGTAACTTTTAATCGGTTTTCATAAATACAAAATACAATCTCAAAGAATTCAATGAAAGAGCACCTGATAATATTAATTTTCTAGACAGCAGATGAATGTGCGTAGCATTGACGTTTTCGTGATGCCTATCGGCCTTTGTAATTAGGCCAGAGTTTGTAATAACCGCAGGTTAGTTATAACAAAATGTGGGCGTGCACCACAGCAAACTGCGACTGGGGTATTATGGTATGTCACATCATTTAAAAGTGAGTCTCTTTTTGCAAAGATAAGCAAATCATCTAAGACAGACAAACAGACAGATGGACAGACACACAGACACGCTGACAGACAGACAGACACACAGACATGCTGACAGAAGGACATGCCCAGCAGTCGTCGGGGTGCACTCGGCAGTTCTCACCTCTGATTTGGATGAATCAGAGCTTCCAGACCCTTTTTGTGCTTTCCAGGCCGCAGTCCATATACGTCAAGATCATACAGAACTGATGAGAACTTGGGAGAAGATGAGTGGGGTAAAGCTCCTACACCCTTGGGGCTGCAAAACTTAATCTGTAATCTGCCTCTGTAAGATGGGTCAGCAGGGACCAAGGCAATCATATGGCCGGCTGGGATTAAGATGGTTATCTTGTAATCCTCCCAGCGCCAGGTTTCCATGCGAGCACCTGGAGGTGTAGCAGAAATAAGCCTGTTCCCTGTACTGCTCATGATGAGCCACACCAGAAAAGAACCGACATTTTCAACTGAGATCTTCAAAACAGCTGGGGACCGCGGGGAGCTGTTCACAAAAACAAGCAGTTCAGATAAAACATTTTTTACTGTTAAATTTTTAATTAATGACATTCCCGATCAAGAAATAAAGACAAAGCAACCCTTCTGTCTTTAAAATGCACAATGTACATGTATATATGCATATATTGTAGGCTACTATAGATGCAATTTTGAAGTATAATGTACATATCTTTTTATATACTGGGTATATATATTTTTCAAATAGGTTTCATCAATTATTCAAGCAGTGTCTGAAATGCTTTCTTTCCTACATTTTCCTGTCCGCAGCTTAGCAGATGATAAGCTTTCCCGGGCTGACCTTTGACTGCTTGGCAGTTGGCGCATGCAAGGGGCGCTGGAGAAGGCCGTTGTGGTTAAGTACGTGTCTGTCCTTTAGCAGTACATTTGTTCTGTAAACAGTTTTGCCATGAATCTCTCATCGTTATAAAAGGTTTTCCATGCTTTTTTTCCATGCTTCACCATACCTCTGTGGGCTTTACCGTGTTTTCTCTGTGCTTTATTACACTTTCCTATGCTTGTACTGTGGGAGACTTGTAGAAGGGTGAGAGTGTGCTGGGGAGACAGGTAGGTGAGTATTGTATTGTATTGTATTGTATTGTATAATATGTCACAAACGACATTTTTACAATGTTAGACAGCTAACAAAGCTCATGTTGACCAAGGGGACCAGGGGGGAGGGGAGGAGGGGGAGGGGGAGGGGGAGGGGTGGGGGGGGGGGTGGGGTTGGGATGCTTTAATTGAAATAATAGTTTTTTGTTTGTTTTTTTGCTGTTGAAAAGCTGCTGAAATAAAATTTAAAATGGTGCTAATGCTATTTATCTAGGCCATCTCCCACAGAAGGAGAGAAAAATGAGGTCACAGGTAATCAAAAATATGCCTTGGTGTAAACCACAGAGAAGTTCTTGCCATGTGGGGCCCATTGATGAGAGGCATTTCACATGCTGCAGCAATGCAGCACATCATTCTTCATGAGGTTTTCTATCTAAAAACAACAACTAAAGGCACTCAGAACTCTCCTTGTTTTGGGTTGTGGGGTGTAATGTTTGCTCTGGACAGACAGCAGTGTTTTGGGTTGTGGGGTGTAATGTTTGCTCTGGACAGACAGCAGTGTTTTGGGTTGTGGGGTGTAATGTTTGCTCTGGACAGACAGCAGTGTTTTGGGTTGTGGGGTGTAATGTTTGCTCTGGACAGACAGCAGTGTTTTGGGTTGTGGGGTGTAATGTTTGGTCTGGACAGACAGCAGTGTCTTGGGTTGTGGGGTGCAATGTTAGTGTGATCAAGGCTTGAACATGCCCATGTTTATGTTTGTGCTGTGTATTACTGGAATGAATAGATTCCCTTTTCGAGCAGCAGACGATGCAAAGCGTTTTCACTGAAACACCATGATGCCTGTCAGTTAGGAGCTCAGTTGCAGTAGCTTTGCACTTAACGTGTGAACTGTTTCATGTTTTTTTTTGCAAGTTGTTATCCAGTGTGTCTCCCAGACTTCTTTCACTTATACATTCAGCCTGCCCTGAAATAGAAGGCTGCTGTCTTTGGTGTCTTATTCGTTTATGACAATGAGGCCCCTGAACCTCCCGTCCCGATGGAGTGACAGGATGGGAGCTGTCAGAACTCCACGCTCTTCAAATGCCAGGCGACTATGTCCCCCTGACAGCTCCCTAAGCAATGAGTTTCATGGCTGAGCGGAGTGACTGGCAGGGACCAGGCCGGCTTCCTCTCTGCTGTTGGATGAGCTACAAGTCGATGAGCTACAAGTCGACCCTTAGCTCAGGCTTCAGAGAACAAGCTCGAGTGAATTCCATTGGAATAAAGACACTGTTACTGCGATGCACGCACACACCAGTACCATTGCTCCATTCAGCCCTAGGTGCTCATATACGCGTAGTTATATATTCACTTCATTCAAACAAACCCTTGGAGTTGTCAGCCCCAGGCTGTCTCAAAAGCTGTTTTTTTAAAGTTTTAGTGGTTTCAGCTTCATACCAATTCCAATTGACTGGGTATTTTCTTTTCTAAAGTCTTCTTTCTCTTGAATTTTCTGAGAAAACTAGTAAATTTATCACAAAACAATTTAAAATACCATGAGTTATTCAAATGCTACTCCAATGAAACCCTTTTGAAATGTGTATGAATGTGCATTACCAATAATAGCTTTATTGAAGAGTCAAACTTAAAAACAAAAAAAACTAGCCTGCAAGGAACTAGAAAAACTTTCAACTCTGCTCAGTTACTGTCCATCAGAAAATTGTGTGAATGACATTTTTTATCAAGAGTCCCTGTGATGCTTGGCCTGGGTAATACGTCATCAATAACACAAGAGAAGGAGTGTGTGGTTATACAACGACAACTCATGCCTTGGGTGTGCTATGAGGAGCAAGGCACTGCTAAATATTTTTCATTTACTACCATTGTATATAGACTAGGAAGAACAAGTGTCTTTGATTTTACACCCAACAATGGGTTTCTGAAATTGAGATGTACCATCCTCTTTAGACTATAGTTAGAGACACTGTAGCCTCACCTAGACACCAGAGGAGACAAGGCAGGTACAGACAGGCAGTGTGCCTTGACAGATCTTAAAGAAAGCAATTGACATCCCAGCAGACGCCCCTCCCCCTTCTCCCCAGAGACTAACACATGACACCACTTTTAGCACTATTCAACAGTAATTAGCTCTGCCGAGATAAAATATTTATCCCGCTTAATTAGAATCCACTAATTACAGCTCACATTGCAGCGAGCAGTCATAATATTGAAGCAGCTACACAAAAGCTGTGCCTGGGTACGCACCATAGCAGTAACAGGGAAAGAGGTTTATTTTAAACAAATAGCTGACATTTAAAGGGCAACGTGTTAGTTCATTATCACAGGGCTGCGTTGAGGATGGAAATACCAACGCAATTAAACCAGAGGCAGGCTGGCTCCTTCAAGAAGGGGTCGCAACCTCTTTTAAACCCGTAGGGCTTGAGGACACAGGTCAGGCTAGCCTTCCAATCAGCTCCCTCGGCTCACTATTGATCACAAAATATTGAGCCCTTATCAATGTTTGCTGCTGGACACCCTGTTAAAAGAATAGGCAACAGTAGTGAAAGCATAGCAACACAGAGCCAGGCGTGGCACAGCTCACAAGAGTACTGGACTGGGTACACTTTGGGGAAAATGACCACATAAACTTTAAACAGTTAATAAGGTCTTTGGTGTGAAAGCTATTAGGGTCACAATTATATTCCGCTCAGGAATATGTCTTTGTTTTGAAGCCCCTTCTACCCCTAACCTGGCTTCTTCTAACACACAGTGCTCCTCTTCCAGGAGGTTGTTGTGTCGGCTCACCTCTCCATCCTCTCCAGGTGCTCTGAGGGTTTGGGGCATGGCAGGCTGTAAAATAAAAGAATAGACAAAGATAATGAAAGCATGGCAACACACAGGCAAGTGAGACAAACCACACAAGAGTACTGTACTGGATACAACCCTAACACTAACACTAACACTAACCCTAACCCTAACCTGAACACGAACCCCAGCCCTGACCCCAGCCCTAAACCTAACCCCAGCCATAACCCTAATACTGACCCTAATCCAAACCCTAACGCCAACCCCAATCTTGTTTTGCATGTTCTTCACAGAACTCGATTTATTTAGTCTAAATTCTGCTTTAAGCCTTCCTATTGGGAAAATATGTTACTAACTAGCTGACTAGGTTTTGTAAACTATCTTTTGTCTTGGTGCACTTTTTTAGTTTTACAAGTTGGAAACACAGAGGGAAATAATTTCAAAGTCAGTTATGACTTTCCTACAGTCTCGTTGACTCGTTGAAGACATGGAAGAAGCTACAATTCAATTGGGTTATGTCAAGATCCGGAGGTCGTTTATCTTGCTCTTGACATCACACATTTGCATTTCTTCTTTTCCACTGACTGAACCTCTCTACTTTCCTCATAAATTGATTATTTTTTGCCTTACCCTAGTTTTGTTTGTTTATCCTGCACCAAGATGTAAAACTTAAGACTTTTTTTCTGCTTACACTTTACACCTGAGATACAAGCTGACCTATATGTAATGCTGTCATTCAATTTAGATGTGAAGTAAAACAGGTTAGTAATGCAATCCTGTTCCCATTGATTTGCACGTACGTGAGGCCATTTGGAACACCATCTGCAAATTGCAGAAGAAAGGTGAACCTCTCCACAGCGAATACCCTCCCTGGTGAAAGCATTGCAATGGTGTGCTACCGCTCAGATATGTAATGCAAGGACTCTCTGTAAAGAAGTGAAAAGCCTGGTTTTGTAAAATGGTTTGTCTGCCATTGTGATGAGCCCTGCTCCCTGCTCCCTGCTCCTTGCAGTGCTGCTCATTACTTGCTCGGTGCCAAGGGCCTCCGAATTGAGCGTGACCCCATCTGTGGCAGACGCTGTTGTAAAGGGAGCGAGAAGGAGGGGAGGCGGCTGCGTTATTAATGTCTGCTCGGCTCGAGAACAGGTGCAGGGATTGTTAGCAGCAACAAAGAGAGAGGGAGGGGGTGAGAGAGTGCAAGGAATAAAGTGAGGAGGGAGTGGGAATGGGGGAGAAAAAACAAGGAAGAGGGGAACGAGAGAGGTGGAGGGGGCAAAAGTATGGAAAAACAAGTTAAATACAGCCCCCCCCTGCACACCTACAAACAGAGACACACAAAAACACAGCAGAGACGTACACAAAATGACAGAGACAGACGTGCAGTAGAAATAGAAACACAAGATTTTTTCAATTTGTGGCTATTATTTTAGTGTGACACAGTGTTTTTATTATGCCAGGATTGAAAAGCCCAGAGATAGCAACCTGGGGCGAACCCAAAGGTAAGTAGTAAATAACACTGTCTAAAGAGATCTCGACTCTCCATAAGTGGACTTTTAAGTCTTTTAACTTCTAGTCTGTTAACTTCTAAGTCTCTGCTCTGCTCAGCAGAATGTGATAAAGCACCACAAGACTGCTGCTGCCCACCTTTAAATTAAAAACTAGCAGGAGAGCAGACTCTGTGCTTGGCTGACTCACTCTCGGATTTACAGGGAGACTTTTTTTTTTTTAATGAAAGGAACGCTCTAACATTTCAACACGAATGCCCTGATAGGAGTTGTCAGGCTGAAGAGATTGGGGGGGGGGGGAGGCTTTAGTCAGGCTCATAACTACCAGGGAAACAAAGTAAAAAAAGAAAAGAAAATCCTTCCCCTATTAGTCACCCTCCCCTCCACCAGACAGGCAGCTGACAGACTTCTCTTTGAACTTGAACTTTTAATCCTCTGTCCCTTCAGGTGGTGTGGCTGTGGAGAATGCAGGGGAGCAGAGACAGGGGGGCGACGGGTGCAGGGCCGGACAATGGGAGCTGTCTGTCACGACACAAACCGGAAAAGAGAGACAATGTCTGTCCATCTTTCGAAAGTTCTAAATTTACAGGAAATAATGCGTTGGGATGTTAAAGCTGCAGAGAAACACAAGGCACACCTCCGCCACAGTTTTGATCTTTCCCTTTCAGAAATTGAATTAGGAAAGAGAGTGAGTGGGTGAGGAATAGAATGAGGGAGGAGGAGGAGGAGAAGGGAGAGAGAAGGGGTTAGGGGGAGAGAGAGGGAGGCATGAGAGCTAGGAATAGAGTGAGGGGGAGAGAGTGGTGGGGGAAAATAAGAGGGGGAAAGAAAGAGGGAGAGATGGACTAGGAGGGAGAAAAAGAGCAGGCTGGAGAGGGAGAGGGTACAATTATGGGAAAACAAGTTGAATGCAATCCTTCACGATATTTTTTCTACAATTAAAACATCCTCCTTTGTACGTCTCTGTAAGAACCGTTTTCTATACAGTTCAACACATACAAGAGATGCATGTGTTCATGCCAATGAATCCTTCGTGATCTGGATACCCCTGAACTGCTCTGTGATTGAACATGCTGTAGCGACAGACACAAGTTTTCCATCAGGAGATGGATTCTTTCTTTTCTTTCAGCTGTCCCCTTCAGGTCTGCTGGTCGTGACAATATCATCCCCACCAGTCGCAGTGCGGGTTGCTGTTAATTTGGTTTTCATGTGTAATACAAGAAAAAAAAAGATGAAAAAGAAAAGCAATAGATATTTCTAGAACTACCTGGAATCTCATGCTTCAGCTGCAGCGGCACCCTGACCTTGTTTCCATGGAAACAGTACCGTCCTGCAGAAGATGAAGGAGTGAAGGCAGACCTCGAAGGACAGGAATAATTGCCAGCGGGTTCTCAAGATAGAGCCTTTTTTGACGGGGGTGGAGTGGAGGGGAAATTTCAATTTTCTGCTAAGTTGCCATGTTTCATAGTTTCCCGTGGTTTGCCATGTTTTTTATATGCTTTACTATACCTCTCTGGGATTTACAGTGCTTACCTTTGCTTTACTATGCTTTAACTAAGCTTTATAACACTTTGCTATGCTTTTACTATGGTAGACTTTTACAAGGATAATTTGTTAACAAGATGTAAACTTTTTATCACAAGTAGAGACTGTAATTAGAGCTGCGTGGTAATCATTTTTCAACCCTCCTCAATTTGGCTAAAATTAGTAATTAATAACTATTTAAAGCAGAAACAACATTAGATAATGATAGAAAAACTCACAGAACAGGGCATTTAACAGGTAATTCAAAATCATGGAAAAGTACAGTCTCTGGTGTACAGGACCCCTTTAATTCCACATGCCAGCCCATTCCCTGTTTGGAGGAGTGATGAGGCACCCTAGGCTCAGTCCTGAGTTCACAGTGTCTGACAGAAGGAGCTGTGTCTCTGGGTGATAAATGTCTCTAATTGTTTCACTGGTCCTGCTCTCACTCTCAGCCCTGAAACAGACCTGGCCGGAGAGCCACACACTGCTGCACAGCTGTAAGAAAATCTGATTCATCTCATCCCATTGTGCCAGTATGGATTCTTTATGGAAATTAGAGTGCAGATACATTATGAAGCAGAAACTCTGCTGTGAGTTTAATGAAAGCCCCGACAACGTTTCTTTATTAATTCAGCAAAGGGGGGTCATTGCAAACAGAGTGACAGCAGTAAGAAGCCACTGGAAACTAAACTGCGTCACTACTGCAGCGAAAGGGCATTTCAACTGGGAGTGTTATTTGATGCCAGTTTAGGTGAGGTTGACTATGGTTGATTTGCACTGTGTTGTTGCTGTTCACTATGCTATAGACCGGTCCTCCTTTACCAGAGTTAACCTTGTTTTTACGATGTTAACAATCCTCCATGATGTGGCTTGCTTTGTATAATTTTTAATTGTATACTTTATGCTCAGTCGCGTAGACCAACTAATAGTTTCCCTTATTACCAGCATCTAACCCCTGCAGTATCTCTGATGGAGAAAAAGAAAAGAAAAATGGTTTTGAAGAAATAATCAGGGCAGAACGAAAACATCTCGCTTTATCCTGGCGCTCGCCAGCCTGCAGGGCAGATCAGCTTATGAGTTGGCCTACCTGGTAGGGAACCACAGGCAGGCCTATTTTCATGATCTAAACAGCAGTTGGTCTAAATACCGCTGCACCGTATTAATCCTGCTGGTATTTCTTTCCTCAGCCGTGAATTTGCCTGCTTGTTAACGTATAGCGGTCTATATATTGCATTGTGTTTTACTGTATCTTGTAAAGCGCTTTGTAATGGTGGTCCACTATGAAAGACGCTATATAAAATAAAGTTTAATTGATTGATTGATTGATCGATCTTTTTGATTGGTCTAATCAACAGCGATGGATCTATACAAATAAGTCATTTAAATCACTAATCTTAAAATCCAGAATTATGCTAAGTAACTTGCAAGAAACATAATGCATTTGCTTTGATTGTAAGTCTTTTTCAATGTCCCCAAACTGTTAGATGACTCAATCCATTTTTGGGTTCACCTTTTCAATGACTCGGCTCGTACATGTTTGGAGGAAAGTACTGCTCTGATAGTTTCTTTGACACATGTGTGTCTATATATATATATATATATATATATATATATATGATATATATATATATGCTATATATATATATATATAGTTATTTATTTGACAAGTTCCTTGAATGCCCATCATCAGAAGGGTAGGAATATCAGAAGAACAATGCTGCACGCAATTATACCAAAACAGAAATCAGTGAATAATCAGGGCAATTTGTTCTGCAGAACATAGTATAGATTTTCCTAGATTTTGCTATGACTGGAAAACATTTCTGTTTCCATGGGTGTCCTTTTTCAAAATGTTTGTATATTTTCTGGATACGTTGAGAAACACTTGAGGGATTAGTTGAAGACGGTGGTGTTTTTAGGAAAGACAGCTCACTGTACGTGTGTGAGAGTATTTGAGGACCTCAGCTGAGGAGATCAATCCATTCCCCAGTCTGTAGAAGCAGGTGTTGTGTTTTCAGGGAAGTCCGCCACTTACATGCATTAGAATGGGCTGCAGCAGCTGGCAGTGTAATTGCTGAACGGCCCGGCTGTCTCAGTTCAATCAGACAGCAGGCCCCCAGAAAAAAAATGATTACAAACCTTGGGCTCCATTTTAGTTTTTGATCTTTGTCCAAAAAATCCCCTGCCAAGTGTGAATGGTTGCAGGTTGTTATCTGGCTTGCTGTATATAATAGCCTTTAACAATCAAGAAGAATCAATAAAAGCAAATATATTACCGGTGGGGTGGGGGTAGTTGCTATGGAACAGTTTCAGTAAAGGAAGGGACATTGTGAGGGATAATTCGTTTTTCGTCATTTCAAACGGATGATGCCAGCATGGTAAGGTTATGTGCTGTATTCCCAAGGGCTTGTTTGAGGGCATGCAGACAGGCGCATTCAGCCTTGCAACGTTATTTCAGTGAACCAGCTGGGCAGTGAACGACATTGAAGCGGCATCGCTTAGTAAAAGCAGTGCTGTGGAAGTGAAGTGCAGGCAGAGTCGTGCAAGCGGAGTTCAAATCCTGGTGGTGCTGCTCATGCAGATTAGGATCAGCAAGGTCTAGTTCACCTCATCTTGCTTCAGACTCTGATTCCTGCAGGTCAGGTTGCTTATGAGGAGGGGTTGAGAGGAGCCAGCCTGGGATTCACCTCCGGGGCTCAGGAGAGAGGTATCATCCGTTACTTCAGCCTGGCAGGTGAAAGAAGTGGCTCGCTTGATAAAGGAAATGAGTGCTGCTTGAACTTTAGTCCTGGGTAGAATTATATAATTAGTTATATAACTTCAAAGATTTTAAAAGCACAGGGACAGAGCATGAGGTTGGGTCTGGGCAGATCAATGGCAGAGCAACAGAACTAAATTAGAGGCGAGGCTGCCTGCCTTCAAAACACATTTATTAGGCAAGCGGAGTGTTAAATGCTGCAGTGTTAAATGCACAGCGTTGAAGTGGACCCCCGTCACAATCCAGCAGTCTTGAATCCAATAAATAACTGGACCCAAAACTTCAGCCAATTTGTAATCTTTCTTCTGATCTTGGCGTATAGCTTCAGTTAATGGAATTCAATTTGGTGTTTCAGTTTTTTCTTCTTTGAATGAAATGAGTTCTAAATGGCTTTCTTCTCACACTGCCAGTTCTAATTACTGTTATTATGACTAAGAGCTGGAACATTCATTTTTAGTATTTTATTTATTGATGTATTATTTTCACGGGGTGGGGGAGGGGTTGCACTGCAGCTTAAGCTTAAGTTATACACTGTGTATAACACATCTGTGAATGAGTTCTAAAGGATGCTATAAACATTAAGTTAATAATGACACTAACAAGCTATGGTTTTACAGTTATTACAGATAGTACAATAAGTATCTGAAATTGATATGTATTTACACAGTAGTTGCTTAGTAATACATGTGTACTTACAGAATTACAGTGTTCTTATGCATATTTACAATGTACTTAATGTGTCAAGAAATGTGCATGATATAGCTCTAATCTTTTTCCTATAGTACTGTGTACTTGCATATGTCATACAAAAAGATGTACACGTCACATACATCGTAACTGTGGATAACAACACTGTAACATGTAACCACTATGTAAATAACAACACTGTAACAGAGGACTGATCTCCAGTTCTTAATCTATTTTATATATTTTTTTAAACAGGAGGAAGTAAAACAAATTAATAAACATCCCAAGAGAGCATCTTAACCACATACATTTCTGTCCAACATTAAACAAGATATTTGTATTATTAAAAATAAATAAACTACCCCCCAGAAGTTGTCTCTGGCATGTGTAGAAAAAAGAAACGGAAGTTTAATACATTTTTCATGTAAATAAATAATGTCGAAAAACCTGTGTTCAGTACAAAAGTATATCTAACGGGATCCATAAAACAGTAGAGTACTGGACAGTAATAAAATAGCTGCACCACGCTCCCAACCAAAAAAAAAAAAAGGTCTAAAAATGAGTGTGGGACATCTAAAAAAAAACAGCTCTAACCTAAGCAAGCCCCTTTCCATTGGAAGCCTATGGGAAGAGGTTCCGTTCTTTCTATGGCACGGTCATGACATAGTGTTTAAGGAAAAATGTGTCCCTGTTTTGGAAATAAGCCCCATTTTTGGAATAGATTGCCTTTTCTTTGGAAATCAGACCAGCTTTTCTGATGACTACTGCTTTGCTTGTTTTACTAATATACAAAAACAAACAGCTGGTGGTTTGGCAGCCAAAGACACCTTTCAGTGTGGAGTTGAATCCTGTGCTAGTGCTTTTGATGACCATGTGTCTGTGCCAGGTGCTCATTGCAGTTGTGTCGCTTTGTTTCATTCTTTTGACTGTCGGTTGCGCTGCGCTGTTTGTTTCCTGCTTCTCTGGGAGTGTCTGGTTCCTTGAAATTTGTACCTGTCACATTTCAATCAAGCGACCATCGCTGAGCTTGATTTTCTAGTCTCTCGTGTGACTGTCTGGTGATCCAAGGCTGAGCGGTCGCTGGAGTTTAACATTTCTCAATTGAATTTGACCATCTCTCGGTGATCACAAAATTGAAGAGCAGTATGAACCAGCCTGCGGGGTTCAACAGCATCACTAACCTTCATGCAGCCAACGGCACACTTTCATCAGTGATCATGAAGGTGTACTTCCTTGCAGCAGAGAAGGGTGACCTAGCTTATCTGTACAATGTTGGAAAAATATCTTTAAGGAGCATTAAATTGAATCACACCAAAATGCTAACTGCTACAGATAATGTCAAACCAAGTTACCAACTTCAGACTCGACACAAAAAACTAAATAAGAGCAGAGGTCATGGATGGAAGTCGGTGAAGAACAAACTACAAACAGAAGGAGAGAAGTTTTCCACCGAGGAGAATAACACAGTGCATGTATAAGTGGAAGGTTCTAGCGAGGTCACTGATGCTGAAGCACAGTGGCTGGCAAGGAAGCAATTAGATACCAGCCTGAAGCTAAACTAAAAAGTGAAGAGACTCAATGGGTTGAATGACCTTGTCCCGTTGCCAACATTTCTCAGGTTGTCAGAGTACAGAAGCAAAAGTTGCTTTACATTCAGGTCAGGCTCTCTCAAAAGAGATGCATGGAATACTGATTGTCTCAATACCTTTACCCCCCCCCCCCCCCCCCATTGCACAGCTGAACTGGTAGCATTGACCAGTTTGGTATTAGTCATGTGAGTGGGGTTCAAATCCTGGTTGTGCAGAGTTGCTTGTCATGGTGCTCACACGGGTTAGGGAGGAAAATCGACTATCTAGGCTGGACCTTGCCTTCTGAGCTCAATAGATTTGTATCAAGTGATTCCCTTGAGAATAAAGATTTATCTTTAATCTTGAAAGCTGGAACAGAGGTGGAACTACAGTCATAGGTAGAAAAAAAAAAAAGTTTAAACAGAACTTCAAAACGCCCACCAAGAGGTTATGGGCAGGATTTTCATTAACCAGTGTTACTGTATCAAACTTGTAATACAGTAACAGAAGCTTTAGCAGCAAGTGATTTTCAAACGAAATGTGTTAATTAAATCAAACTGTTAATGCTTTGAAATTGAGTCGATGAGGTTGTTAATGAACGCATTTCTCTTTAAAAAACTCAATTGTCACAGGTCACGTACATCACTTCCAGTAACAACGACAAAGTAATGGGAACTCGTTAATTAAAATGCATGTTAACGAGATCAAGAAAAATTAATAGAAGCATTATTTGCTGTTATGGAAACTAACGTACAGTCACACAGCTCCTACCAGCGAGCCATTTTGTTATGCAAACTGTATTATTTAGATGACGTCACATAAAATGTTGATTTACGATTATCTGCCGGGTGGATAAAAATTGGACGGCACAGATTTTAAAAATACCAAAAAATTAACTCCACTAGTCATTTACTCTAATTCGGGGGGATATTTTGCCACAGCTAACTATATACAAAATGTGCATTTTGCAATCTTTTTTTGGTTAAAAAGGAAAAAAAATACAGTAATCCATCTATGATTTTTGGTTGAAATTTATTTGACTACTTTTATATGTATTTTTGTTAGTATGTATGATTGTAGGCTATAAATAAATACGTTTGAAGAGCCATTTGTCGTTGTTATTTATTATACATGTATACCATGTATGTAACACTTCAATATATATTTATTAAGCTTTTAGAATTACAATAGAACTCCCTAAACCTAATACACAATTTGGTCATAATTAATTGTTTGGTGAATTCCACTAGTCATGCATTTTCTCTGGTACTCTTTGCTCGCCTCCCCGATAAATAAACTCAACATGATTAAAAGTAGCCACCGAACACTTACAGTATTATAAGAGCATTTCAAATGCATGCAAACGTGTGAAGGTGAAAGTGTACATTGTATACAAAGTGTGGGGGGAGTCTGACAACATTACAAAATAAATTTAGACAAAATCCATGTCAATGATCTCGATCACATTGCTAGTGGATCTATGTGTCCTTGTACCCCTGATCTTGGTTCTTGTGTGGATTAGACACAGGTGTTAAAAGCCAAGGACGCATTGCAAATCCGCAAACACCTAAGGAAACTGTATTGTAATATCTAATATGCCGTTTTCTATACTAAGACTTGAGTTGTATAGTTAAAATAAAATCTACAGTAGAGGTCAGTTGTGATCTAATGTACACATGCAGAATTCAAATAGGCTGCATTGACAGTAACACTAGACAAAAATAACGGTATATCATGTTAGCAATACAACAAAGGTTACAAATGGTTAAAATAAGTGAATAAATCTCCTTCATAATCTCAAGTATAAAAAAAAGGTTAAAATATTTTCATAACTACAAATATTGAATTATCGAGGTAGAAATTAACCTGGTCCTGTACGCCCTCTCTCTGTATCGTCAACGGCACAGTTATATACTCTCTCAATAATTAAAATCCTCTTTTTCCAAGTGCAAATTAACTCCTGATAAATGATGACAATTAACCTTCCCTTTGAAATCCCCACGCGAACAAAAGAAATAGTCGCAAGAAGCATTGCTCGTTAACATATTAACATAATTTTGTAAATCAACATAATTTCATACATCACATTAGGACGATGATTTAATAACGAAATAGGCACTGCTACAGACCGATTTCTTGATGAACACTGGAGTTATCATTTACGAACTTTTGAAAATCCTGCCCTATATGACTTCAAAGGATTTTAAAAGCACAGGGATGGAGTATGAAGCAGAGATATCAATGACAGGTGAAGAGAACAAACACAGAGCTGCTGTGCCCATGAGAGAGAACAACACCCCTCTTTGACATGCTTACAGCAATTACTTTCCTATGGTTTTACCATAGCACTGTACAGCGCAATGAACAAGTATAGTCCATTTTAATGCTTGTATACCGGTACATGTTAACAAGGCAACACACTTCACCGGCTGCAGATGGGTTTTTTGTGATCTTTTCTGCTGGTGTGACTCTTGATAAGATATAAAATGCACAATAGCCTACAGTTATCACAGCGGGTGCACTCAGCAAATACTTATTTAATGGAGGCGTGCCATTGTGTTAATAGCAGTAGCGCTTGAATGATAATTTTAAACGCATGTATTCATAATGCTGCATGGCAGTCTGTGAGAGCTGTATCGGAAAGATAAAATAAGCAAGCAAATAAATAAATGCATGAAGATGCATGTCCTATTGAATATAAAACCACATCTGATCAGTGTTCAGTCTTCTCCATTGCTGTTATTCTGGGTTTGATTCATAAGCAAGGTAACCATCCGAATCTAATGTAGTGGAATACAATAAGACCCAACTGTGCAGCACTAGAATGCTACTAGAATGCCTCTAGTATGGTCTATGGTTCATTATATATTTCATCAATTCCTGGCAGCACCAAATCCTCTATTCTGAATCCCCTGACTGATGGATGGATGCTGATAATAAATCCCCAATAAGCACTGGATGCACATAATTGTATCTAGTGCAGATCTTCTGAGATAATGCTTCGCTGGCCTCTATTATCAAGAGTCTTAACTCACCCCAAGGATCTTTAGTAATAAGCACTGTGACGTCACAGAAATGCTGCAGAGAGGACAGTGTGGTGTGTTACAATGTGCAGGTGTTTTAATGTGGTCCGTTGCTGCATGATGTAGTTATCTGTGGGAGATTTGTTTATCAAACACATGGGTTTCACTCCTGGGTCAAAAGACCGCTGTGCAACGTTGGTTTAGAATCGATTGTGTCGCCATTGACAACAGTTCTGCTGGGCTATCACCAGAGCAATTCAGTGGCATATATCGGAATCCCCTTGCTGTAATACTGCACAGTAAAAGCTTGCTCTGCTCATGGATAAAGAGAGCTATGACAAAGGTACTAAAGCCAAACGCTAAGAGTAGGAACATGGATTTTAAAACTTTACTGAGGCCTATTTTAATGCAAGGGCTTCATTGTTATGTGACATCTCGGTCAAGTAGATATTTATTTCTGCTCATGCGATTATTATATAGGTCACAGGATCACCACCGTTTGCTCCTGACGCAGTGTAATTAGTTTTGCCTCAGATAAGGGAATGGGGGTCTTCATCATTATTAGTTTGCTTCTGTGAGACATTCATGAGACTTGCAAGTGAATGGAAGAAAGAACTGTGTTTCTCTGCCTCTTGTACCATTATAACTCTGACTAGAAACACAACCACAGGGCACTCAGGCCTTTGTGGTCCAGCAGTAGGTCTTCAAGTGTAAATAATTGCCTTGAATTCCTGTAACTGCGACTGACCCCACAGCTGGAACAGGCACACTGCCCCCGCTGCCATGGCAACCAGCACTTTCATTTATCTCCTTTGTGCTGCCGCTATTTGTCAACGGACCGCACTTTTGTTTGTCCAGATAATGGGGAAAAAAAAGCCTCTTCAGGCATTTTTTCTTATTTTATTTTGGAGAGGACACAGCCCGGGTTCTATTCAGGTGGGCTCAAACACCACCCCCCCTCCTCTGTTGGCGCTCGGAGATAGGAATGTGATTAAATGAGAGGCCCTGAGGGAGAGGACCTGGAGGGAGGCTTATAGCTGAAGAGAAGCTTACAGACCTGGCCCTGCTTAACTCTCCCTGCGCTGGAGAAAAAGCCTCTGCTGAAAGCAAGCAAGGGGGGTATCTATATGTATTGGACTTGCAGTGTATGGGATCTATATTGCACCTGCTATAAGTTACATAAAATAGAGGTTTGGGTTGATTAAGGGCAGTTTGCATGCACATGCACGTTTCTAGGATCGTTGTTGTAGAAACTACAGTTTTGTGGCTATGAAACTTTATATATTTAATCACTCAGATCTGAGACAGATACACTGCTTGTGGGTGTAGTTTCATGCTCTGTTATTTTTTTTTTAAAGTGCCCCGTAGTTATAACAGGGTCTATTTTAATTATCTAAACCATGGAGGATCTAAATACTGCCACCCTGAGATTTCTAAACCTTGTTTTTCATGGATCTCATTTCACTGTATTTTTACTGTCATGGTAATAAATCACCCTTGGGTAGGAAACATCAGAAGGATTAACGCAGAATTAAGAAGGGACAGTATTCAGATCTGCTGCGGCTTAGATTGTTAAAATAGACCCTTGTATATGGGAATCTAGACCTGAGAAAATAGTTTATCATTTAACCATCCACCTGTGCAGCTTTCTAGAAGAATAACCGAGATGGAGAAGTGAGTATGGTTATGTGATCTAGAGCCAAGCATGTCCACTCTTCTATGTTCTTTTTAATGCGCTTGAGAGCCCGGATTTTCACTTCTCAATTGCACAGATTGGAATGTGCAATAGGGCAGTGTTGAGAGGTGCACTGCTGTTAAGGATTCTGAGAAGAGGTTAAAAGCTCTATAACTGCTCTGTGGACCCCAGCCTGGCTGTTTTGCACAGTGGTTAAGGCGCTTGTTTGTAGCGTGCGTGGTTGCTAGTTACTCTACCAATATTTCAAGAGTGATTGTGTAGAGATTTGGGGCTCTCCTGCCAGTTTCTGAAATGAAATTCTTCTGCGACAATTGTGTTGAATTGGTGAGCATGGATTTTATTTATTTTTCTTCACAAGGCCGCTCAAAGATGCAAAATGATACAAAAACTCCCTGTCCACCCGAACTGCTCGAGGAGTGTTAGTACTTGTGGCTTTAATAGTTGAATCGGCAGCTCAAATTCAAGTTGTTGTTTGAGCAGGATGTCTGTGTTTACAGGTATGTGTATCAGTAAAGTGTCTCATCAGTGGGCGATGAAGTAAAAATGTCAGCTCCCTGGATGACAGGCAGATTCACTTCCAATCAGCTTTTAAAACACTCTGTGAGGAAATTAATTGCCATTGGTTGGTACTCCATTGTAAAGGTGAGAGAAGGACAGCTTTTTTTGTTTTGAAATCAACATGCTAATGAATGGATTTATTTATTGCCTGTCAATTCTGAGTAACACGTTTCTGCACACCCCTAGTGGAGACTCCCTGAGTTGTAATAATAACGCACCTGTTTATCACCTGCATTCCTTCCCTGTTTAAAGGTGGTTTTCAATTCCACTTCCAGACATAGAGCCAGTGAATGTATTGCATGAAAAACGAGATGGTTAGGATAAACAGGGTGAACTCAATAGAGCTTACAGAAAAATAATAAAATACAGAGAATACAAATCACAACATTAACATGTAGAAACATTATCATGTGAACACAATTACTGGAGAGATGGGGAGGAACAGTGGTGAAAACCCTTAAAAAAAACAACATCCAACTGGCCTGTTTAAAGGGCAGCGCAGTCATGCATGGAGCTGTCTATCCGTGTCCAAATCTGTACTTGCATAGTAATCGACTGCTATCTAATGGCATGGTTTGTAAGCTGAAAAGCAGGACAGAAATCACATAATATGTTTCAGAACCGGTGTTCCCTGCAGTCTGCATTGTTTATGGAGAAATTTTTTTTCAGTCCACAGTCTCAATCCAGCTGTAACTGGATTTGAATTTGAATGCTGTGAGGTTGTTATGCATTTTAGTTTCTTGAGAATATGAGAACCTTTATGGAACATAACCATGTTTATTTTTAAAGAAATTTTTTTACCATACTTTGCAATTTCCATGGTCATTAAAAAATGTTGTTATTATTTTTTACAAAATGGAACAATAGAAATATAAGAATGTGGAGGTGTGACATTGTGCTGACAAACAGAATGAGTGACATTCAACACTAATGCACTGGCAGTCAGGATGCCTTTCGGACATTTACTTCAGCACCCTGAGACAGGGAGAGAGCACTGAGCCGAACTGAGCTGGATGAGCAAAGAAAAGCCCATACAGGGCATGAGCAAATTCGAAAAACAACCTCTGTGAGTATTCAAGATCCAATTTCCATCTTTCCAGACGTGATCCAGCATGTTTAAAAACTATACACGCGTAAGGTATATGGGTAACACTTTAGATTGGAGATCCGTTATAAGTGATTATAAACAAGCTGTAAACATGCTGTAATTATGCTATTGACAATTATATAATATGTTCATAAGACTATTATACACTTTGCCATTTTTTTTTTTTGCGATCGTTTGTAATCTCTTATAATGGATATAGTCTGTCTCCCTGTCTTTTCAGGTCTATTTGTCTTTCTAGGCCTGTCTGTCTCATTCCTTTTGCAATACCTCATACCTTTTTAAATAATGCATTCCTTTTGCAATACAGTCATTATACATTTTGCCGTCGTTGTTGCTATTGTTTCTAACCACTTATAGATCCCTAAACTACAGTGATCCTGGGATATGCATGTAATGAAGCGTCTACTTGATGTAACACAGTTGCAAATACAGAGGACTGTAACAGCTAGCATGTTCCTCTGCAATGGTGGCAGGTTGTGGTTGCAGCTACAGTACTGAGAGCTGTCAGCAGTCCCTTATCTGCAAGTCATAATGCAACATGACAATCCACCAAAAGATCATACTCTCTGCCCCTCAATAGAAAGGTCAATAAAATATAATTCACTCGCTTGCCCTGAAGACGTGAGGAGTGAATTGGAGCCCCTTCCTGAATGAAGAGCGTTTTCCTTTGGGAGTTGTACTGTTTCTGGGACTGAACTACCTTTCCAACCCATAATATAGAGTGACAACCAAGGCATAACAATCTTTGATGCTACGGGTTTAACTTCGGCAGGCTGGTTTTATTGAAACCATGGAGTAAATTGGAAAACGTATTATTTAATTTTATTTTTTGCTGTTTCAATTTAAATTGTACTGCTTTTCTACTGTATTGTGGCATTTTGCCTGTTGGCTGGTTACCTGTTTAAAAAAACATATATATATATATATATATATATATATATATATATGTCTTACTTGGAAAACGTGGATGAAAACAGCAAAGCAATAATAACATTTTTGTAAATAAAAACCATGATTTAAAAATATGAACCTCTGTATAGAATGGTGGCATCATACCTGTCTTTTCTATTAGATATTCAATGAGGTCTATGGATTGACCAAATCAAAGGCCAGTGCCGTTCTCATATAATTATATAATATAATTTACCATTTCTCAGTTAGTAGTAAATAGTAGTCGGACAATTATTTGACACTGAAGTGTCAGAATACAATGAGTGCTTCACTGAAACTTCAATGGCAATGCAATGATTCTGCACTGCTGACAACAGTAGCATTAGGGGGTCTGCAACAGGATGAGTCAGAAGTTGAATAGCATCACTGTGGTATCACAATGATATGAGCCAACACGCTCCATTGCATGCTAGCGCGCTACACTGTCAGGACCATTGCACAATATCCTCTAACAAATCCACTGGGTTGCCATTGTTGACAGTGACAAGGTCTCAGGCATGCGCTGCGATGGAAACTCTCCCGCGGACTCTGACTAGTTTCCAGATCACTGTCGTCTGGGAGACCCCGAGCCAGCTGGATCTGTCACTGACTTACAGAATAGCAGTGCATAAGGGCTGGCAGCTCACCCAGCCCTCCTGCGCCTCCACTGTTAGCAGCCAGCAGCTTCTTCATCAAGAGGATAGGAAACTGCAAGAACCGGGAACAGTGCCCGCCACCGAAGCCTGGTGTGACAGAGACACAGAGATAGAGGGGGTCACAGCTGCTTGTGTGCCTCTCCAGTCCCCTACTCTGACAAGGGGCCACGGTCAGCATTGACCCCAAACACCAGCGGAATCCGAATCAGGAAGCAGAGGCTCAAAACAGCCCCAGAGGCTCATTAGCAGAACTGCACTCACTCCCTCAAGCAGTAACAATTAGGAGCCACATTACTAAAATAAAGCAACAAGGCTGCTTCGAAAGATTGCCGTCTAGCTTTCGGTTTTTAAACCGATCCGCTGTTGTCCTTGTCCCAGCTCCCTACCCAAAAATCCCACTTCAAACACATTCATCACAGTAGTTTACTGTATAACCCAGCCCTTGACCAAGGGAGTCTCATGTAGTGAAATATCTTATTTTTATCACGAGTTTCCTAGTGGAAACTAAACTCGCGTTTAATGGTCATTTTCTTCAGTTCAGCAGTGGACAGTTATCATCTCATTGGTTTTGTACAGCACATTGCAGCTTTAAGAGTGAAATGTAACCTTTTCTGCTCAGGAAAACAAAGGTCAGAAAGATTGGCGACTATTTGAGCGTTGTTGTGAAGATTGTTTGAAGTTGCAGGGCGTGCATCGACTGCCAAAGAAACAAAGCTTAGAGCAGAGCGGCTGGGGAGCGCTGCCTGGGGGTTTACACAGTCTTTTGAGCTGCCTCTTAAGTTTGAATGTATTTAGTTAGCAGGTATGCAGTAACAATGTATAACACATCTAAGACTGAAGTCATAGCTTGTGTAAGGTTCCAAAATGCCTTGAAGCTCAAATTGTGTTGTTTGTAATCCAGTCCTGATTCCCACCATGTCATCACCACTGAATTTTTCACAAACCTCACGATCCTTTTGTCACAGAGCCTCTTCTTATCTCTTTCCAGCTCTTCTGTATGAGTGCAGAGCCCAACTCCAGCATGCTGGCTCTCTCCCACAGTAGATTTTTTTCCCCCTAATCTTTATGTACGTTTGGCAATGTAACATCACATTGCTGTGATACTGATCTAGTCTGGATTCCCTGGCCATGATTCAGAAGATCAGCAGAATGGTTCAGCTAGCTGTAGGACATTTTTAATGGAACTTTTGACATGACTGAGTCAGAAATGTGTTTTGGAGCAGATTGAAGCAATCAGGGTTCCATAACCTAAAGAAGTAGGGTTCAGAACACATGAATCTATAGTCTCACTTACATAGAACAAACATGTGTTATACATGTGTAATATAAACTCACTGAGTAACAGCATGGAGACTATACCAGTGCATGAAAACATAAATTACCAATATCCCCGCTAAAGGTTGACTACAATGTATTTGCACAGTAGCTTAGCAGTTTACCAATGCTTTTCCCATGCTAATACTGTGCATGGATGGTTTATTGATGCTACTAAATTGAATAATCTGTGTGTATTGTATTTAATACTATAGGTGTAGTTTGTCTCACAAATATACTGATGAAGGCTTGTGGCCACAACGCATTTACTTTGAGCTGGAATTCTTTGGGTTTTTTTTGCATTTAGCTTGTTTTGAATTTTCTTCCAAAATGCATTTTCTGTAAATAAAACATGAAAGCATGAATGCTAGTGTTTGATGAGTGCTTGGCAGTGCAAGCATGATTGCTAGTGTTTGGTGAGTGCTTGGCAGTGCAAGCATGATTGCTAGTGTTTGGTGAGTGCTTGGCAGTGCAAGCATGATTGCTAGTGTTTGATGAGTGCTTGGCAGTGCAAGCATGATTGCTAGTGTTTGATGAGTGCTTGGCAGTGCAAGCATGATTGCTAGTGTTTGGTGAGTGCTTGGCAGTGCAAGCATGATTGCTAGTGTTTGGTGAGTGCTTGGCAGTGCAAGCATGATTGCTAGTGTTTGATGAGTGCTTGGCAGTGCAAGCATGATTGCTAGTGTTTGGTGAGTGCTTGGCAGTGCAAGCATGATTGCTAGTGTTTGGTGAGTGCTGTTTGTGTTGACGTCTTGTGCATTTAGCACCCAAAAAAACCAAACTGTACATACAATTTTTACTGCATGCTCCATTTAACAATTCATCATAATAGGGGCCAAGCATTGCCTCTTTAATGGAGTTCAAGATCTTATGCATTACCATTCAATCCAATTAAAATATTCCATTAACTGAAGAGTCGCGGGCCTTAATATACAGTGATACCCTCTTAACTTGTTTATTTTAGTTTCTTTGATGATTGGGGGGGGTACCATCAGTAAATATTGGAAAACGTTTGAATTTTTAAACTTATTAGACATTGCGAGTGTGACTGCATTATTTTCAGTGATGAGTCGGTGTAACCAGTATGAGGGGCCCTGTATTGCTAATACAGGGGAGCTTTCTGTATCTCGGTCTCGGGCTGTTTATAGTCTTTTACAATCCCCCTTGCCATCTGAGTGATTCTTTTTTACCCAGAAATGTCCCTGTCCTTTGATTTTGAGGGGAAAGGGGGATAGATTTCAGTAAAAACAGTGTTTTTTGCTCCGGCAAGCACACACAAAGGAGGGGTTTAGGGATGAAAAGCCTACCAGTTGTCTCAGGCTCGCTGCTGGACATCCAGAGAATCGGCCTGGATGGGATTAGAGTGACGGGCAGCCATAGCCAAGACTCTTTGCTATGCCATATAGAAGGAGAAGCTGTTTAATGGGCTGAGAGACCCCCACACTGCATTCGCTGGCAGAATCCACAAAGACCCCCACACTGCATTCACCTCCAGAATCCACAGAGACCCCCACACTGCATTCACCTCCAGAATCCACAGAGACCCCCACACTGCATTCACCTCCAGAATCCACAGAGACCCCCACACTGCATTCACCTCCAGAATCCACAGAGACCCCCACACTGCATTCACCTCCAGAATCCACAGAGACCCCCACACTGCATTCACCTCCAGAATCCACAGAGACCCCCACACTGCATTCACCTCCAGAATCCACAGAGACCCCCACACTGCATTCACCTCCAGAATCCACAGAGACCCCCACACTGCATTCACCTCCAGAATCCACAGAGACCCCCACACTGCATTCACCTCCAGAATCCACAGAGACCCCCACACTGCATTCACCTCCAGAATCCACAGAGACCCCCACACTGCATTCACCTCCAGAATCCACAGAGACCTCCACACTGCATTCACCTCCAGAATCCACAGAGACCCCCACACTGCATTCACCTCCAGAATCCACAGAGACCCCCACACTGCATTCACCTCCAGAATCCACAGAGACCCCCACACTGCATTCACCTCCAGAATCCACAGAGACCCCCACACTGCATTCACTGCCAGAATCCACAGAGACCCCCACACTGCATTCACTGGCAGAATCCACAGAAACCCCCACACTGCATTCACTGGCAGAATCCACAGAGACCCCCACACTGCATTCACCTCCAGAATCCACAGCTATAAACATGAGAACCTAGGGAAGGTATGGAATGAGAACAGACTGTTTACCCATCAATGTTCATTAATTTTTTTCTGCTGTTAACCCTAGGGCAGTATCGAATTGTTTCTTGAGTGACCCCAGTGCCTTTTACTTTGACAGCTAGCAAGTTCAAATAAATATTTACGGTAAAACTATAAGAAGCTGAAGTCAAAGAGGTACTACCCCTTCCTAAATGCTATAAAAATACCAACATGCACAGCCCCTAATTAGTACACCGAAGAAGCTGAAACGTTTTGAACTTAAGGGGGATCAGTTAAATTATTAAAGGGTCTGGTTCCTAACCTGCAATGGGCTGTGGACAGCCACACAAAAAAGTAAAACAAAAAAAAGCAGCTTTCCATATTTCAGCGGATTGATTCATTGTTCGGATAACAGCATTTACGGTCCTCTACAAGCTTTTAGGAATAACTTGCTGACCCATTAGATTAAAGGAAATCTCCATGTTCCATTTTCTAATGCTTTACAGTACGTGGCAGGATCACTTTTATTTTGTGACAGCCCAGTAGTTGACAGGGTAGTTACTATGTAACTTTGTACTATGGGTAGCCACTATGTAACTGCTATACCATGTTCCCATGTGCCTGGTTTCAGCACCTCACTGTAGTCTGTGCATTTCATTCATTCTAGTGATTGCAGGATTACAGCAGCACTCTGAATCTTTCCTTTAACCTCGAAGGGTTTTTAACGAAAATAAATGCTTTTTGCACTTGTTTGCTGGAAGAGTTGAATAGGACCAGGCATGAGAAATCAGAAAGAAAGAAAATGATACAAGGGATAAACTTTATTACCAAATCACTGCATTCGTCACACAGAACTGTTAAAGACACTATTGAACTGTGTTACAAATAACATAAACTACCCAGATTCATATGAACAACTGCAGATTCACCTGCTACAGCAACTACTGAAGTACTACAGAAACACATCCACAAACATACACACAGAAGAGCACAAGAAAAATACACACGTATGCTCCCACACATAGACACATGAACGCAACATGCATCCCAAAACTCTCTGAACTGGGCTCAAGTTCAGAGTGAAAAGAAAGAACTTTCTGAAGTCTCATTAATCAGATTGCATTTTTTTTTATCCAAGCCTATTCATCTCTCCTGCCCTGTCTTGACTCTTGAATGCAGGGGTGGGAGGTATAGACCCCCTTCTCCCTCCCCCCGATGCTCGATTGAGGCTCAGTAAGGCTCTCAGAGCACCGGTCGGTTGAGCAGGATTGTAAAGCCCAGCGGGAGGGGAGATGGCCAGGCCACAGTATGCTTCCGGATGCACTTGAGTACGCCACACCAAACCTCTTCAACCCGGCATGCACTCAGCACACCTGCAGCTCGCTGGAATGAAAAGACCTGTCCTGAATAAGTGAAGGGAATGCGAGTCCCCTTTTCAGAAACACAGTGCATGTCAGAAAGGACCTGCATTTCAGAATGGAGGGAGGGAGACTGTATAGAAATGTAAAGCTTTACCCGAGTGCTTCTCAAACTTTTTTTTTCAACTGGGGCTTTGAAGTGACTTTTGTGTGGCGCGACCCACCATCTATTGCAAAAATACTTATAAACGATAGCCAGGTTTTTATTGTATGAACAGGAAATACATGACTAATAAAACCAAAAGACATAGTTTAGTGATCTGTTTTAAATTTCTTGTACAAAGCCCTGCTCCAATGTTCTGTAGCTATTAAGTCTCAAGTTTTGTCTGAAACTTACCTCCCAGAATACTAGGGGCCAGTTAACAGACATTATGAAAAACAAATACACCATTAGCGTTAGGCTTGCAAGTGTTTAATTCTTAATGCCATCCTTCAGATCCTTTCATGTAACATGAAATATTGATGCCAGTACAAGGCTGAATTATATGCACGGACTGGCATGTGTGCAAGGCATGTTTTATTCAGACTCCTTTCAAGCATTATTAAATATTCACACAAAAATTATCATGTATGAAAATAACACAATGTCAAAATGCTTCATTTGTTAAGAGAGAGAATGAGATGCTGCTGTGCAGCCTAACAAGGAGAGCTGAAGCACCCTCAAGTATCCTGGCTTGGATTCTTATTATTGAGGCATGGTTAAGATTTTCCAAACTGATGACAGTTAAATATTTTCATTTTGTGCATGTTGAAATAACTAAGATTTAGATACAGTGCCCAATTCATATGGCACATGCTATCTTAAAGCTTTGCATAATGGTTTCAGATGGGGTTGCTGATTGCAAACAACGGCTCCCCCAGTTTGATACTGGGATGAGGAGACACATTATAATAATGCCAGAATCCCCCCATCGCCCCCATTTACAAGGCGCTCAGTCAGCAGCAGTGGTTACAAATTGCCTCTCAGCTGAAGGTAGATTCATCTTCATCTCTCACACAGCATCTTGCTTCTGCAGCGAAGTCAGGGGGCCATCGCAAGGCAAGACTTCCACAGGAAGGAGGAGGAGAAAACTGGGCTCAACACAACGGTATGCCTCCTTTGATAGTACATTGTTTTATAAATAATGAGAAGTATCTCAGCACCTCTTACCATTAATTCTACTTTAACAATCCAGGATAGCAAACAATAACCTCTAGCAGCTGTCTTTCTTTCTTGGTAACAATTTACATTAAGTGCATTTAATTACTGTGTATTCACATAGTAGTTACTTAGTAAATACATCTATACTTACATATAATTACGGTGTTATTATGCATAGTTACAATGTACTTAATATGTCAATCTTTTTACACAATATAACCCTGACCCTTTTCTGATATTATGTGTACTTACATGTATCATGCAAAAATAATGTACATTGTAACTATTAACTAAAAGATATACAGGTAGGCGGAGGGAACCTAAATGGTTGAATCGTATATGAATTTAATTCTAGTGAGTAACTGCTCTTCATATAAAAGCTTTTGTAGAAGACCCAATTAAAGTGGTCGACTGATGTGTGTGTGTGTGTGTGTGTGTGTGTGTGTGTGTGTGTGTGCGTGTGTGTGTGTCCATCATAATGCATCCGCTGTAGTTCCTAGAGAAAGTACGATTAAAATAAAACAAGAGTGTTTTCAAGTTGAATCGCGACACCTACAGTAGCAGCCGCCGTCAACAAAATGAAAAAGCCGGATTTGATAGCTAATACAATATTCATCCAGATTTGTTCATTCCCCCAGTTAATTTGATTCCTATATATATTGTTCTCTAAGCTCTTGAATTTCAATTTGCCGCTCGGCAGCTATACATAATTCATGGCTCTTTCTAAATGAGACGGAGGCGAGAGAGCAGGCGGCAGGCAGGCAGGCAAGGGTGTCCCCACAGTAATCCTGGGCTTGTATGGAAATGACAAGTGCTTGAATTTTGAGTCAAAATGAATTAATTGAAATTCTGAAAGCTTAACAGTTTGTGCTGGGAGCATTATTTATCTCGTTGCTTCAGGATTTCAGTGTTCAAAGCTTAAAGGGATAGTTCACTTCATCACAATATTCTTATCTTCTTTCCTGGTTAATATCCTGTTAGGTTTCTTCTCTATAGGGATTCTCTATTGTTCCGGTTTAGACAATTATTTGTCAAGCTTACTAACTATTCCAGCTAAAAAATGCTCTGAAATGACTCCTCAAAGTGGGAGAAGTGAGACGGGTAAGCAATTTAGTGTTGCACAGTTCATAGGTGTACCCTCTGTAATGCTGATATACTTCCCCTCCTCACTTCAGAAAACCAGACCTGAGGTGTCTTCATCCAGTCACAAGCACTAAAAAATGCATGACGGCGAACATTATAATAAACAGATAAGATATCACATGTGCATTATGGGGCATTAACAGCCATGTAATTGCATTGTAATACATTGGTAACTACACTTAGTTTTCTGCTATTACAGGGTTACTATTGAAAGATGTTTGAGAACAATATGTTATTACTGTATGTAATTACATAGTACACCCATGGTAGAAGCCAGTTCCATATAATCACACACTTATTCCACCAGCAGCTGCCATGTCAGAGTGTTTTAGTAGTTACTATGCTATTACCATGCTGTTACTGTAAATCTGAAGAGCTGCCCTAAATGCATTGCTGGGTTGCAGATGCTTCAGTGTCTAGTGCTTTCAATCTTTTAGGTTTATGTTTAAAAAGACACACAGACAGACAGACAGACAGGCGGCTTCAGTGTGGGAGGACCTTTACTGGTCCCAGCCCACAGACTTGGCTTCCATTCAGTTCCACAGCACTGATCACATGACACAACGAGTCTTTATTTTCAGAGGCACAAGAAGCTCAGTGTCTCATGTTTTTAAACTGATTTAAACTACCCCCTCCCTGAGGAGAGGCAAGAAGAGCAAGATGAAACATTAAATAGAGGAGGCTGAGTGTGCACCCTCAGCATGCAGTACAGTTTTCAAACAGTCTATCATTTCTTACAAAAACGCATGAATATGGCAGCCACAGAAACAGCTGTCAAGATTTTATTTTGTTTTTTACTGTTTTTGCTTGAAAATCACCAGGTGCCAGTGCATGATTGGGTGGATGAAGAGATGGGAGAGGTGTGAGCAAGAGAGAGAAGAGAACAAATGAGGTGTCAGACAGCAAGAGGGGGAGTGGGGAGACAAAAGAAAAATAGGATGAGAAAGACTGGAGAGACTGGGTAGAGCGTAGAGGGAGAGAGGGAGGAAAGACAGAGTCGGCATGGAAAAACAGTGCGCATATTGGAATGGTGGGAGAGGGCAGGGGGAGAGACTGATGTGTTTCTGCACTGCCCAGGTGTCACAGTTAATGTGAATCTGTCCAAGCCCACAAAAGCTTAAAAACGAATCTTGTCATCACTAGCAGAGAAGATTGATGACAGACATTGTCATCTGCAGTGTTCCTCAGGGCTGCAGTGTGTCACTCTGGCTTATCTCTTCATATGATTTTAAGGAGGATCCAGCGCTCTGCAGCCAGCTGGGGGCTGACTGTGCCAAGCTGGAGAAACTGAAAGGATGGGGACCCAGGGAGATTAGCTTGATTGGCTTCCCAGTAGGTGATTAATAGAAGCGATTACACTAATGGTTACAAACTGATCGTTAATAGCAGTAAGCTGCCACTGATTGCTTTATCATTCACCTAATGGATTTCAAATCGGCATGATTTTGATTAGTCAACAGCTTCTGATGAAAGCCTTTGGCTTACCTGAACCCTTTTGTAGAAGTATATCCAATACAGTGTATCGTAGTAGATTCATATTGCAAGACTTTTCAATGCAAGAAGTTCAACCACCAAAGAAATAGTAAGCAGTCCAATTGTTTAAAAACTGTCTGGATACCAAATTAGATGTGCCAAAATGCCAAGGTGGGTGACGAAGTAAACAACACAGATATCAACATGTTTCAAAGAACAATGTTTTTTTTTATTTTCTGAGAAATGCAATCAGTGTTTTTAAATAAACAATGTGAACCATTCAAAGCATCACAGCAAAAGGTTGTAAAAAAAAACAAAACAACCGAATGAACAATCGAAACGCCTTTTGTGCTCGACTTGTTCCTTAATACAGCAGTTATGAGTGACAGCTGGAAATAAATGATATCCTTTACGATCACAGAAGACATTGAAAAAGATTTCTAGCGGAAACCTTTGTCACTGAATTAATCAGGTTCTTTCAGTATTTCAAAATGCAACACAGTGGCTGGTGTGTTTGTGATGGATATATTGAGTGGAATAGGGTGGAGACGCTTGTTTATACAAAGACACATGATAAACACATGACCATTCATCACCTCACAGTGCAGTGCAGCAGTATCATCATTTACACATAATAGCCTTGTAGCTGATTTCCACATGGATGGACTGATCAGCCTTTTAAACTAGACTGCCAAAAAAGACCATTCAAAATTGTGCACAGCAAGGGCACAATATCTTTGTAAGCGATTTTCAAGAAGAGACTCAATCAGACAGCATCAATAATAGGGATGAAGGACAATCACTACAACATGTTACATTGTGCTTCAGAAAGTATAGCAGCATTAGCAGGCTTTTGAGTGAAATATACACTCAATTATGTATTTAGAAATTATTACATGAATTCATTCATTCTTTATTCTAACATCGGGGTGGAATAAAACTCCAGACCAAAGTCTAATTTACAACAGTGCCTCTACAAGGACAAGAATGGCAGTAAGACTCCTCTTGCAGAGCAGTTTCACCCATTCCAGGCTTTAATACAAGCTTTATTAGCCGCAGTGTGTAGGTACTAGGCTTAGGTGTGTCTTATTAAACTCATTGTAAAACCAGAAATGGATGACTTTGCAACGCAATGGGAGCCTTATTTTCATCCCTAGAGGACCAAATACAGACATTCAGTTCAATGCAGGCTCAGAAATGTGATCACTTTTCAGTCCTTCTCATTAAACTAAATTCAAAGTTATTTATCTGTTTATATGTGTATCTGTTGCAGTATATGCCAGATTTACAGAAATAACACATACTTGTTTCATAATGTGTCTTTTTTTCTCTATAATCCTCCTTATAAATACATACCAACTGGCTATCAGAGAGCTGCAAGAGAGAACGTCATTGGCTGACTTTATTTGGTTTTTGATTTTTTAATTTTTTTAGAATATCCAGATAATAATGTTCGCAGTATACTTATGCGTCTGTTTCGTTTCACGTGCTAAATTAATCACAAATTAGTGTCAGGAGGAAAAAAAAAATCTAATCTCTGTGCCCTAATGATGAATCCAGGTTTATTAGCATATAAATCAATTCAAGGCCAAATCAGTTGAGCAGCAATTGGATCAGGTTAGCAACCCCAAACCTTCTCTGATTTGTATGGCTCCTGCTCCTATCTAACGCTAACTAAGTGAGTTTCCCATTAATGTGCCACATGCAGCTAGAAACAGGTATAGGTTAGCCTGCTGTTTCCTGGGGCCAATTAGTGCTGGAGACAACACGATCAAACCCAGCCCCAGAATGGAGAGCAGAGGCTTGGGTGAGGGGAAATTGGTTTTGCACGGAGCTATTTCGAGGACAAGCGAATGAATATAAATTAGCTGGCTGGGTTCTCGCTGCCGCTGTATTTTCTTTATTAAGAGTCTGTCAGGAATCGTGGCCAATGCCGTAGTCATTGTGCCAGCTTTGATAACTCAGAAGCAATCTGTCGTGGAGAGGAGAGAAGATGAAAAATACTAAAAAGGAGGAACAAGGTGCGAAATAAAAAGAGCTTGATTCATTTCTGACGGGGCACATTTATAGGATGGTTGTGTGCTGTTAATGGCAGTTTTTTTTAATATAAATTCAAACAGTGCCCACACCGCCCCCCCCCCCCATTTTTGCTAAGACAGTTTGTGTGTGTGTGTGGAGGTGATGAATGGGAGGTGTCACACAAGACACATGTGTTTTGTGGGGGAGCATTTATATTCCGATGTTCCAAATATTTCGGAGGAGAATAACAAAGATCCTGTTTCCCAGTCATTCAGCATCGTTACTATTCCTTTCTGTAGGGAGAGCGCTTGGGAAAGCAAACAGGGAAGGGCATTTGTAGTTAAGTGTGAAAACAGTACAAAAAATAATGGGTAACACTTTTCATGAAGTGTCTCTAATTATTATGTGTTTACATAGGAGTTACTTCATAAATACATGTGTATTTACACTAAACATAATAACAATTATATGATGCATACCTACAACACACTTAATGTGTAGATAACCCTAACTCTTTTGTGACAATTGTGTACTTGCACATACCTTGCAAAAATAATTACTCATTAATGCAAATAATTAAGAATAAGAATACAAATAATTGATCAACTGAAAAGTCGCTATTTTAACAGTTAGAAACGTTTTGGTTTCTGCCTTCTTCAGACAGCATGGAAGCCGGGCAGTTTGCAGTTCTTGTTTTTGCTTGAAACCTGCACATCACAGCAGCATATGAACAGCAAGAGCAGCAGCCTGCCTGCTTGACTGTTTCAGCCGTGCCACCTGAAGAAGGCGGATGATGAAACATTGTAGCTAATTATTCAAATAGGGACTTGTCAGTTTATCAATGAATGGTCTTCTTCATTCAGTATTTCCAGTGATTGGATCCTGACTGTCCTTGGATACAAAGCTGCTTGCTGTTTCTGAATTCTTTGTATATATATATATATATATATATATATATATATATATATATATATATATATATATATATATATATATATATATATATATAAAAGCTTTTCCTGAGAGCTCTAACTGTCTTACTGCTGCTGATGCCCCTTCTTCAATACGATCAAGCTACAAATAGCTGAGTTTGTTTGTAACTTATTGAAAAGTGACTCAAAAAGCAACTGTACATGGCTGTGAATCCTGTCTTGCCCCCCTGTCAGCTAAGCCAGCTCTCACTAAACTTCCCCAAGTCCAGGCTTCACTTTCCGCTGTGCTTTATGAATGCTGAATGCTGATCCCATCACATTTAATATATGTTGCCAGAGGCATTAGATTAGGAAATATTGTAGTAAGTTGTTGTGGCGTGGAGTGTAATAGCTGGCATTAAGTGCTGTGGTGACAGGTAGGGCAGGTTGGGGTCCCCTATCTGGAAGATTAATTATCCCACAACAGTGTTCCGCATGCAGACACCCTGTCAGTGTGGCTTGTTTACTGACAGAGCCTGCCAGCCACCAGGTTAGCAATCTTCTCTGGATCTCTTCCCCTTGTACTCAGTGGAGCGTGTCAATTTAGCAATCCTGCACTGCAGGCTGCTCTGGGCTAGGATTTTAATCATGTACCTCTATTTCTGCCTTTGGTTATTATTGAAAAATATCTCATTCATGAATCTAATCACTCAATCATAGAATATTAAATAAATGTCAAGACTATAATGCCAGCAGTTATCTTCCTCACTGTGTGTTTTGTTATTTCATACTAATTAAAAAGATGTTCTAAGGATAAGATCAGTAAGATTTAACAGAAGGGTTAGACTAGAGTCCTTTTCCATGGAATTTCTTGAAACGTTTTGCCTGCTAGACAAATGTTTCTACATTTTTTGATGAATTTATTTCACGATTTTACCTGAAAGTGTTCCACAGTGTTTTGGACACTGTAATTTGCACAAGAAAAATGATTTTAATATGAAAAAACAAAGTGACTGCCAGCATTTTTATTAAAACTGCTGATGGCAGTTAATGTTAGGTAATTGATGTGTTTTAATGTATTTCATCTTTTTGTTGTATCTTAATAATGAAACACTTTAGCACATGTGTTTGAGAAGCATCTCAAATCAGCTCCTCTTTAACCCCTAGCGAATTGGATTCCAAAGTATGCTTGATGTTTCTACCCCACTGTTAAAACATGTAATCAAACTCAAAGTTTATTGCATGAAGTTTCACTAAAATCAATAGAGAGTGTCAATATTTATGGGCGCCTGAGTGATCAACTTGTAAAATACATTGTTACCAAAAGGAATAGTTTTGCAAAAAGCTTTGTCAGCAGTTCTTGCAGCGTGTGTTTGTGTGTGTGTGTCGTTTCACCTGCATCTGATATGCTGAAGTTATTAAAGGGTCTCATTTTAAACCTACTGTTCAATTTTTCAAACTCAAATTCCAGCCTAGCCGCTGAAATCTCCCCCATCACTCACTGTGATGAAAATATTTAGGACTGCCACAAAACCAGTGCAGAATGCCTTGCCTTTTGAAATGCAATTTATGTGAGCCCCTGAGGTGAAAAGGAAATAGGTTATTTTTAGAAAGTGTTGGAGAGGGAGACAGACAGTGAGTGAGGGAGCAGGAGAGGTGTTCGGCGAGCTTGTCCTCCGATGTTACAGCACGAGTCACATGTCCCTCACAGAAACGATCTCTCTGGTGCCTGTCAATATTAAAGTGCAGCCCAGCGCCCCAGTGGGGGGGGTTCACTGTAGCACGTTTCTTCTGTTCTTGGAAAAGCCTCACTCAGATGAATGAAACCCCCTAAAGAGGTCTGCAACCTCACAAGGGTCGGTTTAGCACTTGCATTCGTAAGAACTCTCAAGCTCTCGTCAGGCTTCGTTCGGTTGTTAAAACTAGACAGACCTGGGGGTACAACACTAGCACACTTGCGTCTTAACATCTGTGTCTTTTGTAACTACTTAATTAATATATGGTGACTTACAAAAATAGTGATCACGGTTATACTATGCATTTACCCCCATTTGCCATGTTTATTAATATGCTTTTCCATGCCTCATTATTCTTTACAATGCTTACCTACCCTTACACCCCATTATAAGGGTAGTTTGTATGTGAGCTAAATTAGTTTTGGCAGGATGCTGCGTTAACCGAGCCTTGCTCCATCAGTAGACACATCAGACACAGTTACTACTCAGCCACAGAATGGAAACGGAAACTTAGTAAAAGCCCAAACCCCCACCACCCTCCCTAGCACTCAATGTCTTAATTAAAGAATCCAGTGCTGATTGTCAAGAGGGCCACTTTTGACTTCACTCCAGCTGAAACTGGAAAAAAAAAAGTCTGCTTCAAAATCAAGTTGAGTTCCTTCCAGTAAACAACGTGGCCCTGAGGAGTTTAGGATGGGAAGCCTATCTGTCTGCACCTGCTGCTAATGAACTCAATGTGTCAGTAAAGGCTGCATATTCATTGCCATTCATCTAGCAGTGCGGTCAGTCTTTGGGGGATTGAACCAGGATTGGAGCGTGTGAGGAGGAAGTTGAAACTGGGCTTTCAGAAAGATCATTGTCAGCATCCTCATTATTATTATTATTATTATTATTATTATTATTAGCAGTAGTAGTAGTAATAGTATTTGTAGTTACTAGTTGTAGTTATGTTAGGATTAATTACTAGTAGTTAGTAGTAGTCTTAGTAGTCCAAGCTAAAATGTGCATCTACCTAGTTTTGCCTGAGGCTCCTGAATTGTTTCTTGTAATTTGATTAACTTGCTTTTATCAGCTGTGGTCATTTTAATTTTTGTGCGTTTGTTTTTTTGTATTATATAACCACCTTCTTGTCCAGATCTCCCTTGCAAAATAGATTTCAATCTCAACAGGACTGTAAAAGTTAAATACAAAAATGAATAAGTGGTAGTAATCATTGTATAAATAGGGTTATATTAGGGCGAATCCAGGTATCAGTGAGTCCATGCAAAACACAGCTGATGAGAAGGAGGATGAACGAGACAGAAGGGTGAGGGGTGCGTCGGAGCCGGACTTCCAGTCTACTGCATGTCTTCTGATCTGGAGAGAATCTTAGAGCTGAAATCAATACTAGCCTGCTTATCAGGACCCAGCAGATCTGCAGCCCTGATGATTGACTGGCCCCTGCAGTCTGCTGCTTTCTTTCCTTCTTTAAATGTTTTACCTGGAGGCCCAGCCGGGATTCAAAGGCACCTGGCAAAGCGGGTCAGAGTTGCAAAGGTGCCTTTATCAGCACACTGCATTGTTCATTGGTTCAAAATAATTTAGGGTGCAATTTCCTTAAATTTACATTGTGAGATTGGATAATGGATAATGGATAACTCTAACCCTAACCCAACCCAACCAAAATTCTAACCCTAACCCAACCCTAAGTGCTGCTTTGGATCATTTTGATAATTGGGGTCAATTGTGTATTATTATTATGAAGTATAACACAATATCTTACCTACCTGCTCAAAACCTGACAGAACACCTGTCACTGTCTGTATTTTCCATGTTTCAGTTACTTACAGATGGTCGGCTTTTATGCTGTTGCTGTTCAAATCTTAAACTAGAATTACCTTGAGATCTTTGCTGATGCTACACCACAAATATACTTCTTACTAGGGCACGTGCATTGTGCATATGTTTTAACCGGTATTCACACAAGTAAAAATAAAAGGTTATTTTCTCTTCCAAAGGTTCAATATCTACAACATTTAAAAGCAAGTTTTTGTGTTGTGTCCTTTTGCTCTTCTCCTGCCACTCTGAAAGCCATTAGAGGCACGACAGCTCTGCAGCTCTAGCTGAGAGGACCGCAGACGATCCAGCAAATTAAAGTCACTTTTATGAGGAAATAATTGGCAGTAAACGCGACCGCTGATTTACCTCTGAATTAGCTCCCGACGACTGCAGCTAAAATATAAGCCAGTCTGCGTAGGGAGCTAATGGGGCAGATATACAAACAGGACAAATCTTTTTTATAGATTGGCTGGGAAATAATAATATTTTCCCAGTGGTCTGCAGTTTACCATGGGAGAGGAGGCTATAAATATCCAGGCATATGAATGATAACATCATTATTTAAATGTCCCAGGTGGCACAGGAGACGATGTTTGAATTCTCCTGCTTATACTGTCCTTTTCATCACTATCTCCAGTGGCTGTTTGTCTAGAGCTCAAGGAAAAGCACAGGTTTTTAAATTAAGCTGGGGTCTTGATCCAGAAACCCCATTCTGGGGCAGATTCCTTTCTGAGCTATGCTGTATGAGCTTCTATCTTTAGCAGAGCTAAGTAGTGGAAGTACCAATAGCTCTGCTGATCTTCACTAAGGTTCTACAGATCGGTCCCTAGTTACTCTATAGAATGATACTGCAGAAAGGGGCAACTGGGGTAACCCCAGGACTAAATGGCAAAAACAGGGGACACAAACATAATCTAAAAAAAAGTATATCATGGAAAAGCCATATAAAATGCAGTGAAATTATAGCAAAAGTATAATCAAAGCACGTCAGCGCAAGCAAGCACATTTAGCCACAGGTGAATATAGTAGCTCTATAGTATAAGCAGGAGGGAAGCAGAATTACAAGGAAAGTAACTGTCAGGTGTAGAACAGGACCTGCAATGCTTGCCCTAGCTACTCTTTGGAATACCAAGCAGTGCCAGAAGCCAGAGGCACTGATGTGATGGATGTGCAGGTTAAGAGAGGGGATCCCAGGGGAGGGGATCTGTGCCACCCCCCACAGTCGAAGTGAGAGTGACTGGACGCCTGCATTAGCATGCTTCAGGGCTGCTGAAATGACCCGTGTCAGAAAGGTCACTGCTCTGTGACCTCACTCTCTGCAAGACTACAAAAGAGGGGCGTGTGCCTTACAGGGGGCTTGATATGGACAGTGGCCCCTCTGAAAGAACAAGCAGACTCATTTAGACAAGAAAAGTATGCAATGACCTCGGCTCGTCTGCTTGGAGCTTAGCTACTTTGGAAGTAGGCTTGTGAAGCTCTGTTTCAATATCCCCGAGCCAGCATTAAAAAAACAGGAAGGGTTACCACGCGGGTTCTGGTTCCCCAGGTGCAGCATACAATACCTAACCTGTGCAGGATTCAATTCATATCTTTAGGAAAATAAATATTTCTTTGTATATTTGTTTTCATCCAAATATGAAAATTCGATCTTCATAAGTGATTTACTAATTACTGTACTGTATGCTGTTTCACATCCAGCATTCGTCACTTACCGTGCCATTAAATTACTATGCTAATGTACAATATGGACAACTTGTCCATGTTATTAGGACTGGCACCTAATAGTGGGCTGGGCCAGCGTTTGCCCTGATTGTATCCTTGACACATACTCTGCAAGGGGCTGGGAGGTGTCTTGAAGGATGGCAATCCATTCATTCCATCTTTAATATTTAAGATCTGACAAGCCTCTCGAACAGGCTTTTTCCCCACTGGCTTTCACCTTTCCCCATTCTGGGTAGACCATTTGCAACTGTGCTGCTTCCACAGCTACATAGTGCTGCTCTACAGTAATCTGCATCTCTAATTCAGAGCAGTGACAACTCCAATGGGGTAGACTAGTCCTAATAAAGCCAGGTGGTATATGTAAGCTTTATCCTTACAGTGTATGTGTGTGTGTTAATGCAGAGAGGAACAGCTCAGGCTCTGTTTCTGGTTTTGTAGCTCAGGGGATGTTTAGTCTGGCAATATGTTCTGATCATCTCTCCCTCAGACAGGCGATCACTCTGCTGCTCTCGCAAAAGGCGTGCAGGGTGCCTCCGGCCAGCCGGCAGAGTCTCAAACCAAATCGCTTTCTCTGGTGAAGCGACTGGGTTGCCAAGCACCTGTGGCTTCTGCTGATTGCACACATGCAGGGATCAAAGTAAGCCCTGGATTTGAGACGTGAGAAGCATGTCCTCATTGGGGACTGTCTGCAGACAGAGCATCACATGATCTCACAGCTCTGCACTCCAATACAGCCAGTGCGTTTGTGTGTGCGTGTGTGTGCGTGTATAACTATATGTACATTGTGGTATGTTTAACATGAAAACAAACACTGGAATACTGATAGGCTTTTGATACCATGATGTGTTCATGATGTCATTTACTACATAGTTAATGATACAGTGATCTACTATTCCTTTCTATTTAAACCTACAGGCATCATGGTATATAGGTATAAATGGTTCTGTAAGGCAACAAATCCCATCTTAGAAAACAGAACAGTTGACAGCATGAATTGCAGAATGTTGTCTTGGCCTCGCCCTTCTAGACTCGTGGTGCTGTCTTGAAATGTAGGCGGGGATTGGGAGGAGGGGGTTAAACTTAGACGCACTGCACAGACATAATCATTTTAATTGACCTGGCCTTTGACACCAATTGAAGAGTTAACTTCCTCGTCCAATCTCTGGCTTTTGGAAACCGTTGTGAAGGTTAAAATCTTGTGGTTCATATTTGCAGGTGTATTAGTTTCCTGCCTGAAACTTTGCATGGCTTATTTACTTTTTTTGTTTGCTTTTTCTTTTATTTATCCTGGGAAGTATAGAGCCTTATGGATGGTCTTGGCCAGTTAGGTTCAGAGTAAAGCAATGAGTCATCAAGCAGGAACACCCTCTGCAGAGAAGAGTAAGGTTCTGTTCGAAAATATAGTGCAAAGAAACTGAGCCTCCAGGTGTATAAAAGGTTGCTATGGACTTTTAGTTTGTTTCTGGGTGGGTTCAGCATTCTATTCTGAAATACAGATTTATATAAAAATCTATAAATAATACACTTTTTTTTTCCTTCTTTATGTAGATGACAGACAAATCCAAAAAAATCCCGGGACCACAAAGGTTAAAGCCCCAGGCAGATCCTATTGTAACGCTATTGGATTTCCTGCGATACTGAGAGAACACTGCAGCACTTTTTGTTAATGCCAAGCCTGGGGAATGACAGTAGTACCACTCCTAACCCCGGCAGCCTTTGTCTGTCTCCCAGCACCTGACAAGCTTTTCAATCACTTTTTCAATGGTGAGTGCGGCTTGAAGCCTTGCCAGCCAGTCTCTCATTCTCTGGCCCTTGTTTGGAGAATGGCTGGGGCACGGCTGTGATAAAGATGTTTACTTCATTCCGTCTCTCTGGCGTAGCCATGGCAACCATCGCCACTGCAGGAATATCAAGCTGTCTTGTAGTGGGCTGCAGAAGGGAGTTTGGAGTCGGGGTAGTGTGTGTAGGGGAGGGGGAGCAGGCAGATAAATACCTGTTTGTCAAGCTGACTCTGGTCTCTTAGGGAACCAGCAGCAGGCTTCTATTCATGCCTGACCAGACATCCTCACCCCTACTAAGGTCTGCAGACTCAGTGCTGTGCTGCTTCCACTGTGATCTCTGCAAAGTTACATGCAGGAGTACAAAAAAACTCAAACACATTTTATATTGCTGTTAACTGTAAAAGTTAACAGCAGCAGGAAACAAGCTTTCTAATGTACTGAGTTTTGAAATCCCACGTTGTATACTTTGTGGATATACAGTATCAACCCCAGCTTATCTGACGGTCCTAACTGCCTGGCATTGACTGCCTCATTCCATTCCAATCACAGGACAATGGGACCTTCAACTCTTCCAGCCCCGTCTGCTCTCTTTCTCTCTGTCAATATCTATGACGTGGAGTAGGCGGGGCAGGCAGAGTTGAAAGGTCTAAGTGTCACGTGATTTGAATGGAGTGAGGAAGGCTGTTCAATACCAGGCAGTTAGGATTCTCCAGCCAAGCTCAAAGTCAGCTCAGAGCAAGGTAAAAAAAAAAATGATTATAACTTCATATTGGAGAAACAGAACCCAGAATCACTCAGACTGATTGCATTTATCACAAAAAATAATGGCAATGGAAGGAATCAATTGAAAAGACATTTGAAACTGGAACTATTTAATATTCTCCTAGATTAAGCACAAGAACATTAGAAAATCTACGAACAACGGAGGCCATTCGGCCCATCAAGCCTCTCCTGTTCCTAGGAGCTGATTCATAACTCTGTCAAGATGGGTCTTGAAGGATCCCAGTGATTCAACATTAACAACATGACTAGGAAACCCATTCCATCTCCTCACCACTCTGTGTGAAGAAGAGTCTCCTTCAACAACATGACTAGGTAACCCATTCCATCCCCTCACCACTCTCTGTGTGAAGAAGAGTCTCCTTCAACAACATGACTAGGTAACCCATTCCATCCCCTCACCACTCTGTGTGAAGAAGAGTCTCCTTCAACAACATGACTAGGTAACCCATTCCATCCCCTCACCACTCTCTGTGTGAAGAAGAGTCTCCTTCAACAACATGACTAGGAAACCCATTCCATCCCCTCACCACTCTGTGTGAAGAAGAGTCTCCTTCAACAACATGACTAGGTAACCCATTCCATCCCCTCACCACTCTCTGTGTGAAGAAGAGTCTCCTTCAACAACATGACTAGGAAACCCATTCCATCCCCTCACCACTCTCTGTGTGAAGAAGAGTCTCCTAACTCTTGTATACCAGAAGAAAATATAAGGACATGTAAAGAATCAATTTAAAAAAAATGCTAGTGACTCTTTAAAAACAGCATTGCAACTGTACATTAGGTTTATTGTGGATGCATTGCAGATGCAGGTTTTACTGAGCGTTCCTCAGCACGATACTGTGTGCACTCTGAGGAAAGGGATGCTAAGCCTGTGCTTGGAAGGAATGCATTACTTATATGTAATGCAGCACCATGTTTGAGAGAAGGTCTGCTGCTGTGTTGCTCCTGCTTATGCATAATGAATGCCAGCAATTTTTATCTGGTGGCTGTGCTGTACAGAGGAGACACTTCTAGAATTGAATACACCTCGTGTTCAGAATATATGTATTGATGAACCACATTGCACAATCATAAGACCACTGGTCTTAATTTAAGCCGTTTAGTTCACCCATTTGCAAACAAGAGTTAATGGTGGGATCTTTCTGTTAGAAACCCCAACCAGATTTCAGACTGTCAGTGGTGATTGTTATACTCTTTTCCAGTTTGTTTCAATGGTTATCTCGAGGCAAAGCTTATTGAAAGGCTGATAAAAAACAAACAAAAAAAACATGTTTTGCCAAGACTAGTTTCAGATCACCTGTTACCCTCACTAATGTTTACCACAGTATCTTTGCAGGATATTCTTGCAGTTTTCCCATGCTTTTCCTATGGTTATACTATACATTTACCATGTACCCTGGCTTGCCATTGTAACAATGCGTAATAACATCGTAATTATGTGTAAGTACACTTGTATTTCCAAAGTAACTACCATGTAAATCCACAGTAATTAGAGATGCTTCAAAGCGTTACTGCATTTTTCAACTTCTGAAGTTGACTTTTGCTTCCTCATCAATAAACAGGATTGAAACTCGGAGGGATACAGTGACGTGCCCTCAGCAGAGAAACCCATCATGCACTGCTTCTCTGCCAGGCATCAGGCTTGATCCCTGACTAAACCTGAGTAAACACACTGACTCCATTATCTACTGCTCTGCATGCCAGGAGAGCAATGGTAAAGCATATCAAAAAACATGTTAAACCATGGTGAACTATTATTATTATTATTATTATTATTATTATTATTATTATTTAGCAGATGCTTTTATCCAAAGCGACTTACCGAAATTAAACAAAATATAAAAATAATATATTTAAAATGTTTGTTATAAGAAGTAAAAATCAACAAAGTCCAGTTACTGCTTGAGTGAGAATTGAAAACCAAAAAACAATGCTAAATGCATAGCACAACTATGAGAAAAGCATGGGGGGAACTTATAAATTACCATGTACATGTACTGCTCTACAGGGTCCTGCAGTTAACATCTTGTTTTTGGCTGTTGCACGAGTAATCTGTACTTTTTACTGTATTTGTTTTTTCAATTGACATGGCACCTGTGCAAGTTGATGACATTTCAGCCTCAGTTTTGCGAGTTTACTTTTATTCATCATGATGACGTCATGGTCGAGTTACTAAGCTCCCCCGCGTGGAAACATGAAAAGGTTTATTTGTCAACTAAATGAATCGCAAAGCTATTGTTTGACCGCAGCTCCCAAAACACCCTCGTGAATAATTGCCCCGGTCACCGCTGTGATTGGGTGATTTAGGCTTGCTAATCCGCGTGCCTTTCCAGAGCTCTGGGGAAGGGGGTCTGTTTCCTTGGAGCACTGTGGAGTGCGGAGATTTGAAACCGGAGAGGTAATTAAAATAATTAGAATGCTAATCAAAGGCAGTGTTGCAGGAAATGAGATTCAAAATGTGGGGAGAGAAGAGAGGTTCATCATAGTGAATGCTAAATGTCATCTCTCAGCTAATCGCCTCCAATAGATAGATAGATAGAGAGAGACAGAGAGATAGAGAGAGAGAGATAGACAGAGTGAGAGAGACAGAGAAAGAGATATATAGAGAGAGACAGAGAAAGAGATATACAGAGAGAGAGAGATAGACAGACGGAGAACGAGGGAGAGAGAGAGAGATATGGAAACATTTCAGTACAAGAACCAGCCCAGCACTAAGGATCCCAAAGAGCTAATGAATGAATTCCAGTTTGTTTTAGAAGTTTGCATGGCATTGTTTGAGTTATACTGGGGATTTGTTTGAGTCAATCTGGGTATTTGAGAGACAGAAAATACAGACTCAGTGTTGAGGATTAGATTTAATACAAGGATGTAAGTTCTGGAGATCTGACATTCACCACAGTGAGGACAGAGAGTTCAGAACTGGTGATCTGAGATCCAGCAAACTCAATTCAGAGCCTGCAGTGCGGAAGATCTTATTTGATGTAATGAGACCAGTTTCCGTTGATTCCTGACCTCAATAAGTGGTGGAATTCTGCTGAGCTGGGGCAGGCTCGCTCTTAATGAAATCCTTATCTGTGGGTTTGGAGGAACATGTCTAGTGAAGTTAATCAGAAACCTGCCTCTCTATTTTTACCAGGGCTAAAGTGCTCTTCCATGCAACACGGGTCACCTGCAATAAGCAAGCAAGTTACACGCTTGATCACACAAACCCATACATCTGCGTGCTTTTGTCAGGGCGTGACCCTTATACAAGTTTCCCATAGCAAAGTGTAATGAAGCACAGTGAAAGCATGGTAGCATAGGTTAGCTTTGTAAAGCCCAGAGAGGCACGGTCAAAGCATGTTAAAAAAACAAAAAAAAAAATGGTAAACTATTGTAAATGCGTAGTATACCATGGGAAAACCATGGAAAAACTGCTAAATGACATGCAAAAATACCGTGGTAAACTGTAAGGGGAAATGCTTGATAAAGCTACAAATAACAAAGGCAGTGTTCTAAATAATTCTTGTCCTCATATTATTTTGAACAGTACCATGTTGGCCTACGCTTTTCTATATTTTTCTAACCTTTGCAGTTCTGATGGACAATACTGTAGCTGTGGGCACTATTGTGGGCAGTTAACATATTCTTAAGAGCAATACATCAAAGGACCTCCAAAAACTATTCTAACCTATTGTAATGTACAAACCCGTTTTTAATATCGCTCTCTGAAAACGATAGCAGATTTACAAGTTACAACAAGCCAAAAATAGACCACATTCCAGACTGTTCAAAGTTCATGAATCGTGTTTGTTCAACATGAGCAAATGATTTAATACTGGGAATCTCTTCTTAGAAAGATGGTATTTATTAAGCATGCAATGAAATAAGTTTGAAAATCACACAAAACAGTTACACAATTAAATGTCACATTAAAAGGATTACAATGAGAACTAAGGTTTAAGACAACAATTCACCAAAGAAATACTAGTACATACTGACACAAGGGGTCACAATACCTGAATAGATATTTTAAGAGTATTGTTACCTAGCCTGAAAAGTAGTCTCCTGCGTTTCTCCGAATGTCAGGGCTCCCAACCTTGATGGATAAATACTTAGAGCTGAGGGCTCCAGGTGCAGTCTTTAATTTCTTAGTCTGAGGCAGCTTCAAAGGTTTGGGGCGGCTAGCGGGTCTGAGGGAGCATCAAAGGTTTGGGGAGGCCAGCAGGTCCAGGGAGCTAGTGGGTCGGAGGGAGCTAGTGGGTCCGGGGAGCTAGCGGGTCAGAGGAAGCCAGCGGGTCCAGAGGGAGCTAACGGGTCCGGAGGGAGCCAGCGGGTCCGGAGGGAGCAAGGAGCTGGGGCTAAAGCAGGGGTTTTATACTTTTCAAACAAAGAGATTGTTTGAATTTCCCGCTGCATGCTTCGATTGGCTATTTTGTTGCACATGGGCTTGCAATCTTGATTGATTGCTCACCCCCCTTCGTCTGTCTGATTATCATAATCTGGAAAGGGGAAACTTTAAAACATGCATAACTTTTGCTAAATAATCCAGATTTTATTCTGAATTCCTGTTATTTTTACCACAAGAAATTACATTTCTTTAGACAACAAACATGTCTGGTTGTGATTTTTGTTTTGGTTATGGTTTGGTTTTGGTTATGGTTATGGTTATGGTTTGGTTTTGGTTTTGGTTTTGGTTTTGGTTTTGGTTTTGGTTTTGGTTTTGGTTTTGGTTATGGTTTGGTTTTGGTTTTGGTTTTGGTTTTGGTTTTGGTTTTGGTTTTGGTTTTGTTTTGGTTTTGGTTATGGTTTGGCTTTGGTTATGGTTTGGTTTTGGTTATGGTTTGGTTTTGGTTATGGTTTGGTTTTGGTTATGGCTTGGCTTTGGTTATGGTTTGGTTTTGGTTATGGCTTGGTTTTGGTTATGGTTTGGTTTTGGTTATGGCTTGGCTTTGGTTATGGTTTGGCTTGCAAACGGTTTAATTCTCTTAGGGATTTATTACTTGGGTTATTCTATACTTTTTAGGCAATTTAAGAATAAAAACACTTGCATCTTGTACTCAGTAGTATTAAATCATTATGTGAAATTTGTCTTAAATCTTTTAAGACATTTTTCTCTCTTTTTCAGACCCCTATGCTAAACCACCTCTCTCTCCCTAGACGGGTTAATTAAATCACGGAGACGGGTTTGATTAGCCATTTGTTTCCTGAGTGCCTGGTGCATTCAAGGTGTGAGGTTGATAGTTATCTCTTGGCAAAGCTAGACAAAATAGATTAAGGTTCATTCCATGTAGATTCCTGATACTGTAACATCATAAAAACATAAAATAGGAAAGTTCATGACCTTTGCACTATATTTGGATGACAATGCCTATAGAACCTACAATAATGTAGTCCTGTTATTGTTATTAATTGCGCTGAGTGCTGTTGGAGAGTGACGTTGCAGAGTGCCATTGGAGAGTGATACTGCAGAGTGCCGTTGGAGAGTTACACTGCAGAGTGCCATTGGAGAGTGATACTGCAGAGTGACATTGGAGAGTGACACTGCAGAGTGACATTGGAGAGTGACGTTGCAGAGTGACGTTGGAGAGTGACACTGCAGAGTGCCGTTGGAGAGTGACGTTGCAGAGTGCCGTTGGAGAGTGACACTGCAGAGTGCCGTTGGAGAGTGACACTGCAGAGTGCCGTTGGAGAGTTACACTGCAGAGTGCCATTGGAGAGTGATACTGCAGAGTGACATTGGAGAGTGACACTGCAGAGTGACATTGGAGAGTGACGTTGCAGAGTGCCGTTGGAGAGTGACACTGCAGAGTGCCGTTGGAGAGTGACGTTGCAGAGTGCCGTTGGAGAGTGACACTGCAGAGTGCCGTTGGAGAGTGACGTTGCAGAGTGCCGTTGGAGAGTGACGTTGCAGAGTGCCGTTGGAGAGTGCCGTTGCAGAGTGCCGTTGCAGAGTTCTGCATGCTCAGCAGGTCTGTTGTAGTCTCTTCTATGTTTGTCCATGCTGTGATGCAGCCCCAGATCCTTGTAGTGTAGCCCCTCCTCTCCAGCCATTACAACCCTCTCATTAAAAGATGATGTTAACAGAGCAGGGGGTGACGGCAATGCACAAAGGGAGACTCTCTGAACAGTAAATAAATACATCAAAAAGAAAGAAAGAAATGAATAAATAAGCACATAAACTCAGCGCTGCATTTGAATCCGTCACTAATGACTTTTTCATCGCTTTCCAGGAACCTCTTTGGAAGCATGCATTTCTCTAGGAGGAGTAAAAAAGCTGCAGCAGAATAAAACCAGCAAGAAACACTGTAGACCAGGGGTGTCCAATCATGGGCCTGGAGGGCCATTCCACTCCAGGTTTAGCAGGTACAGTGAGATCATGAACCACTTCAGGGTCTGGATGGAGGTTTCTTTGGTTCAAGTAAACGATTTAGAACAGGGTGGGAACAAAGACCAGGAGTGGAATCCCCCTCCAGGACCGTGACTGTCACCCGTGATGTAGAAGAAGGAATCAGCAGTATAATGATAGGTTGTTTTACACAGCTGCAATAACCACTCTGTGTTAACTGCACTTTCCCCATGATTATGCATTTACCATCGTTCACGTTAGTTTGCCCTGTTAAGTATTGCGCTTTACCATACCTCTCTGCTTACTCATGCTTCACCATGCTTTCGCTGTGCTTTATTACACTTTTCTATGCTTTTACTACGGGAAACTTTTACAAGTGTAGGGTCCTAAATTAAAAAGAACAGATCAATACTTTACTTCATCTATTGCTTTCAACTTTTTTATTTGTTTTTTTGAATAAAATGACAGGAAATACAAATGAAAAAAAAAACTCTGTGTAAATTTACAATTGATAAGAGTACCGAGGGATCTGGTTTCAAAAACTCCCACACAAGCAATGATTTTTTTTCACTCTGAAAACAAACCCAGCAGAGGACTCCCTCGATGCCTTGAGGAAGTGGGTTGTGAAGAGGTGATGTGGAAAGCTGCAGCTGAACGGCCTTTTCACCGGCTGTCTGTCTGTGATCCGTACCTGCGCTTCAGCAGTAATCTCACACTGGAGACAGTCAGCTCTGTACCAGGGGCACAGGGGGTGAGAAATCCACAGATTCTCTATATTCAGAGTCTACATGCCCATACATGGCATAAAAAGAGAGCAAACAAACTTTACGAATCCCGCCTTCTCTAATCTTTCTTTAAATGTAACAGTGCGTGCTTTGTTGTGTCAAAAGGATACTTTTAATTCCATCACCTACATTGGGTAGCACTTTACATGGTGTCTCTAATTACTGTGTTTTTACATAGTAGTTACTTAGTAAATTCATGTGTAATTACAGATAATTACAATGTTTTTTATGCATAGTTACAATGTACTTCACATGTATATGTTTTACACTTATGGGTGTTCTGAAGCTCATACTCGGAATTGCTTTAAGTATTTATTGGCCAGTATTAATGTGTTGGTTCCGAAACACAGGAAAATCTGTCCTTCTCTCGCCTTTACAGTTGGGTCCCAATCAATTGCAATTAACTTCCGCATTGCCCTTTAGAAGCCCATTGGAAGCTAACATTTCTAATCTCAAATGCCAGCACCCCGGATGTGAGGAAAATATGCTTCCAATCTGCTTTTAATGAATGGATTTATTTAATACCTGCCGATTTTGACAAACTACTTTAGAACAGTTATATCACCCCTGAGTTCCTGCCAAAATTGCTTCTGATAAGCTTCTTCAAGGCTGATGCTGGGGTGTACATGTGGGTTCCACTGTGCTAATCAGAGCAGGTTAACAGTCTTTCAAGGGATCTTCTGCACCCGTAGTGCACACATGTGACACTCTTATATCAGATTGATAAAGGGTCCGCAATACATACCTGTATTAAAAAGACAGAAGTAGATGAAGCAGTGAGTGGTTTACAAGCTCAGCCCGAGTCTTTCTCCCAGGCAGCAGCAGGGGGATCGACGGGGCCAGCATGGTCCATTAGCAGGATTCAATGCTGAATCAGGCTTTTCTGGAACCGACGCTGGGACTAACCCAGAGAATAGCCCTGCGCTGTGGCTGCACAGCCACCTTCCCCCGATAATGTAGAGCCATTGTTTCTCTAAATCCCCCTGAAATTAGCTGCCCTTTGTCACTCTCATTTAGGGCATTTGGCAAAAAGCTGAGATGGGATTTTTTTTTTGTTGAAAACTTCTAAATCAGATGCGATGACCAAAGAGTTTTTATTTTCTTGTTATCTTTTTTTTTGTTCCAGAGGTCAAGCGGTCAGCGCTGGTGCACCCAAACCCTGCTGTCTGTTGATGTGCTGCCTTGCTCAGTAAACTGTGAGTACCTTTGATTGTGTAGTTACAATGCAGTAGCATATTGGCAGCTGCTAGGGGGTGTTGTAACCACTCTGTATTCACACAGGTGCTTGCAGGTTGAAGCAACGTTGCAGAAATGAAGAGTATGTTGTACTTTTCTGTCAAGCAAAGGCCAACTATATCATAACCTTTCATAGCTACCTTGAGTTGCAATTTGCAGTTTGAGATCTGGAAACTGCCTATTAGTCTCTAATTAAGTTGTGTTGAAAAACTACCCGTATTTTAAGTTATATAGCCCGGTTTAAGGGAAATGCATTAAAAAATAAAATAACAGTAAAAGGAAAATATAAAACCACTATAGAGAAAGTGTGTTTGTAGCATCATTTTCTTTACCTTACTAAATTAAATAAGCCACATCTCATCTTTACAGCACAGTGACAAAACAGGAGCCAGAGTTTCACGACTGACATCTTTTTCAGCGGGTCTATGTGATTTGTACTTGATAGAGCCATGGATTTTTGCTTTGAGAATGTACCACTCAAAACCTAGGTGGGCTGAGACCACAGTGCCTTTCTCAAGTATGAGGAAACGTGTTGCTCCTTTCTGTAGCTAACAGTTCCATTAGATACTAATTATCGCCTTAGGGATGGCGGATGCTACTGCAGATCTCTAAAATTACCAAAGGCTCATAGAGAAGTAAATGATGTCTCCAGTGCTGCCTGCATAATAATCTGTCTGAGGAAATAAAGTGTCGGTAATTGTAAGTGAGTGTTATTTTATGTCTGTTTGCGCTATTTCTCAATGCACTCAATGCATAAATCCATTTAAATAAAGTCAATCTTTGCACAATCTGTTCATCTCTGGAGGCCTGGGGAAGAAATGGCTGTCACCCAAAGCAAAAGTATTTTTGTAATCTGAAAAAACAGCAGATAAATTGGCATGACTTTATATTTTAACTAATATCTGCAAATCATACATGAATTAGCCAGTGTGGTGGCAAATTGTTTTTGTTACCATATTGCTTACGCCACTATTCCTTACCATATTTGAGACCTGTGTTTTTCCATGCATGCTCCACTACACTGTGTTTTTACCTTTTACATCAACTTTTACAAGGGGACAGATCAGAGTCCGCTCCCTGCCTGCTCTCGGCTATGAAAAGCAGGGACAGCATTGCCTTGCTACTCCTTGCCAGTCTCCCGGGACCCCACTGCCCTACTTCGCTCAATTAAAACTAGGTTACTACTCTTTTCTATTTTTGCAGCATTTTTTTTTTTTTTTAGACCCCACTGAATGGCAGGCAGGGAAGAATGAGCCTTGGAGTGCAGAGCGAAGGGCAGCCACAGCTCTCTCTCTCTCTCTCTGAACTGCTGTGAAGTGGAACAAACCTGCAATCTGTTACAGGCAAACTCTTGATGCAATTTTTAATGTTCTCCTTATTTGAAACCTGTCACTTTTGCCACTGTAAGGCAATCAAAAGTTACTGCAAACAAGAGCATGGCTGATCACAGCCTTGACACGACTGCATTGGAATGGTTTAACCCATTCAGCCCTGGTCGATCACACAGACGGAGCTGGGGAGGAGGGCAGGGGATCTTCGTAACCCATGTGTCACTTCAGCTCATCCCAAGCATGCTCATTAGGATTGAGATCAGCGGATTGCGATGGCTGTGGAGAATGTCTGAACTCTCTCTGTCAGGCTCCTCATAAAAACATGTCCCGTCATCAACATAATTCTCAAAAACCAACTTGCCTCAACGTTTCAGTATGTATAACATACATATATAGGCCCTGTGTTTGCAATAACCATTGGTACCAGTTATGGGAATATTAATACTGAAGCTGTCCATGTGCTGCCATTGGCCATATATGATATCATGGTACAGAACCGTTGCCTTGCCACTTCTGTTGCCACTGCATTGCCATTTAAAGGACTGCAAGCTCCCTTCTGCTTATTGGAATTCACACAGGAATGTTCTGCGGGGGTAAGGAACGGCAGTGGTGAAAGAAAATACCACTAAATACCAATTGCTAAATGAGTGGTTTCCATGAACGACACCGGCAGTCACGGCCAGGAAAAGTAAACACAGTCCTTTCTTATTCCTGCTTTGTGCTGTGTTTGTGTGTTTTCCAGCTGTGTGTTTAGGAGTAGGCCAGGATTGGGGTGGGGGGGTGGGGGGGTGGGGGTGTTCGAGTATAAACACACAGGTGGGGCCCCCCCCCCCCCTTTTTTTCTGCCTCAACACTCTTTGTTTCAAACCATCTACTCAAGTTCCCATATCTGTTGTCATGGCAACCAGTAAGCATGGCCGCATGTTGTTACCATCGGAATCCTTCTCAGCCCAGTGATTGCCTCACAAACATACTGTAGGCACCCACCACTAATGAACACGAACAAGGGGTTAGCATTTCCAACCCCACAGAGAGAGAGAGAGAGAGCAGAACAATGCCTTCAAGCTGTGTGTATATATCTGCCTCTCCCCGTTTCTCCTAAAGAGCCCCCCCCCCCCCCCCCCCCCCCCCCCCCCCCCCACTCTACAGGGCGGTTCACTCAAAATCAGGTAGGCTTCAGGAAGGCGTTCTTTCGTTCACCGTCCTCGCTTCCCATTGGCTGCCCAACCACTGAAGTCTTTTGTTCCGCTCTCTGTCTCTCTCTCTGCGCTGCTGAATTGGTACAGACCCTCAAGCAAGACATTCTGCAAGGCACATCTAGTGAAAGTGGAGAGAGAGAGAGATTGAACGGGTAAGAGCGGAGTGCGATAGAGGGTGCATTCACAGGGTTTGTAAAAATCCATCTGCCCGTTGCCCTGCTCGCTTGCAACCTCGAGTACCTCCCTTCACCTTTCGGCAGCCGCTGAGGAGCAGCGGGTGTTTCATTACTCTACGCCGTGCAGGAGACCCGAGGCGTCAAACTGGGTGCTTGCATCCCGGCGATACTATCGCTGCGGTCATCTTCAAGGGGCATTTCAGAATAAAAAGGTAGGATTGTGATCTCGTTGTTGCATGCAAGTCCATTAAAATGCTAAGTTGTTTGTGCACAGCTTTGCAAAGAGAATTTTTTTTTTATCGTAGGTTAACTTATTTTGTACTTTGAAAGCGTTCTGCTCTCTTTACGGATAGCTGCATTTTCATTTAAAACCCACACTGCGATGCACAGATACTAACGCCGATGCGCACATGCATACATGCCGCTTACTCCCGAACGGAACAACTCGTTAATTTCCCCAGGTGCGCGATTAACAAGTGCACTAGCCTCCCCCTTCCACTCGGCACATTAGATTAAAAGTAATTTCTAAACAGAACTAAACATGTTAACAAAAAAAAAAAAACAATAATGAAAAGCTATAACATTTTGTTATATAAATATAGATCAATTATAAAAACTGTGAGTTAGTTACTTTTTTTTTTATTGAGGATTTCCAGTGATTGATGTGTATTGGATCCTTATATATTGGATGCCGAGCTGTTTGCCATTTCTGAATTCCTCTTGCAAGACTGATAACCCATGAATGCGTTATTAAGTGGAGACAGGAAAGGTAACAGTGTACAATGAGTGAACAGTCTACTGTATGTATATAAAGCACAGAGAGGACTAGAAGCACAGTTAATACCAGCTCGGGTTCGAGGGTGGCTTGTCTTCCTCACACAGCATGCCTTCACTGTCTCTTCTCTATAGAGCCTTCACTGTCTCTGCTGTATAGAGCCAGCACTGTCTCTTCTCTATAGAGCCTTCACTGTCTCTTCTCTGTAGAGCCAGCACTGTCTCTTCTCTATAGAGCCTTCACTGTCTCTTCTCTATAGAGCCAGCACTGTCTCTTCTCTATAGAGCCAGCACTGTCTCTTCTCTATAGAGCCAGCACTGTCTCTGCTCTATAGAGCCTTCACTGTCTCTTCTCTATAGAGCCTGCACTGTCTCTGCTCTATAGAGCCTTCACTGTCTCTTCCTATAGAACCAGCACTGTCTCTGCTCTATAGAGCCTGCACTGTCTCTTCTTATAGAGCCTGCACTGTCTCTTCTCTATAGAGCCAGCACTGTCTCTTCTCTATAAAGCCTTCACTGTCTCTGCTCTATAGAGCCTGCACTGTCTCTGCTCTATAGAGCCTGCACTGTCTCTGCTCTATAGAGCCTGCACTGTCTCTGCTCTATAGAGCCTTCACTGTCTCTGCTCTATAGAGCCAGCACTGTCTCTTCTCTATAGAGCCAGCAGTGTCTCTTCTCTGTCTTTACCTATCTGTTCATGGTCAAATTCAAAAGTAGTGACCTATGTCAATTCCTGGCTCTGTAGACATTAATAATAATAATAATAATAATAATAATAATAATAATAATAATAATAATAATAATAATAATAATAATAATAATAATAATAAACTATATGAATATCACGTAATCAGAAACTATAAAATTATATTGCAGAAATTCTACGGGAAGGAGTATAGTATTTCATGTTAGATTTTCGAAATGTCACATTGTTCGATTTGTTCGTTCCTCATTAAGTATGTGGAAAATTACAAAGTGGTATGCAATTCAATATGTTAACTTAACTTTATTCAGCAGGTTTAATTCGATTTTATGCAGCAAAATGAGTTAATTCTATAGGGTGATGCAAAACGTTTAGCCATACGCTTTCATTTCTGTGCACAATCCCAGCGGACTGATTGCATGGGAGGCCCACTCATGGATGGGAGTCTGCACCTGGCTCTCTGAAAATGAACCCTGTAAGGCATGCTATGCACCAATGCATTATTATTATTATTATTATTATTATTATTATTATTATTATTATTATTGTGCTAAGACGAGCCAAACTGTTTTTTTTTTTAAACCTGAAAACTGTTACAAAAATGGATTAGCCTAACAGATCCCTTCAAAAACGTCTATACCAAATATTAGAAATCAAGGATTTTTTTTTTTTTTTTAACAATAAGACTGCTTTTCAAGGCAACCTATGTTTTTTGTGTGTGTGAAGCTTATTTTCAACTTGAATTATTTTCAAAGCCTATGCAGCTTTATTTGAAAGTAATTTTTTTGAGGCAAAAAAATATATGAGTTTATTGGCAAACATTCTGACTACATTGAACATCTGATTGGAGTTCTAGGAGGGAGGGAGGGACCCATGTCTGATAATCTCTTTTCAAAGCTTTAAACTCCAACCAAAGAGCCCTTCTAAAAGCTATCAAAGTTTACCACGGTAAATGTGCACAGTGAGATTGTTTTTCACATGGCTACACTGTACGCTTGTAACAGTTTACCATGCATTGCCATTCGCCATGGAACTGTAGCCTGCTCCACTGAAACTGAACAGTGGCTGAAATTGAAAGCAAGCTCTTTAAAACATAGCTGGGTTACAGCTGAGACACAACTCTTAATCAGATTCCTACTGTTTTGTGTCCTATTCATTGTCCTGCTCTAACCCAGGAATCTGTTTTTAGCCTGGGGGAATGGCCATGTACTTCTCTGGAACAATTTGACAGTGTCATGGCAGCTGCTTCTGCTTTCATTTATTTACTTAACAATTTATACTAAAAGTAATTTCAGCCTTTATGTAAAAAAACAAAAACCAAAAAAAAAAACTACGATACATACTGTAGAGCGGCACTGTAAATTTCAATCAGTAGGTGGCACTGCTGTGCTGCGTGCTAGCAGATTTACCCTGCGTATGTAGGACCGGGATCGATTGCTGTCACTAGGGGAAGGATTAGTGTTTCACAGTGAACAGCGAGCTCAGTGGAAGGGTTTCTAGTTGGATTTCATGTGCACTGTGGAAATACCAGGTGTGAGTCTGCAGTTTGAATGCAAGTGATTCCCTCCTTGGCAATGTATGCAAATATATGTGGTCAAGTACCGCCTTTGCTTTTTAGGCCCTTGTTTTGCATCTGCTCCAGAGCAGCCAGGTGGACTTGTCTCGGTCACACTTAATCTCCTGATAATCAAGAGTGACAGTTCAGTTTGAATGCACTTTACCTAGCCAGGGATGCAAGAACCGAAAAGCGTTTCCATTCCTCTGTCTCCTACCCTGCCTCTCTGGTACCCTGCCTCCTTGCCTCCCTGGTACCCTCCCACCCCGCCTCCCTGGTACCCTGCCTCCCTGGTACCCTGCCACCCTGCCTCCCTGGTACCCTGCCTCCCTGCCTCCCTGGTACCCTGCCACCCTGCCTCCCTGCCTCCCTGCCTCCCTGCCTCCCTGGTACCCTCCCTCCCTGGTACCCTCCCTTCCTGGTACCCCCACTCCCCGCTCGGGTCCCTGGTTAGTTCTGCTGCAGTGTGCGTTATTAATGCGCTCTCTTAATGAGCACTCCGTATCACACCCGGAAATTCGGAGTAATTCCCTTTATCTTTCAGCCGCGAGATGAATTCTCCTCATCCAGAATTAAATTGACTTTCATTTTCTCTAAATTATGTCTGCGTGCAAAAAAAGAAAAACAACAACATAACAAAGTGGGGAGGGAAGCAGACCTTTTCAGTGTCGTCTCTGCTGCAGATATTGAACACACGCAGAGGTGCTGAAGCAGCACAGAAACAAATGCGAATACTGCCAGCAATGGAACATTCACGGCTGCTGTTTCCAGGGGAATTACATGTTTGCTTATCAACGCTATTGCAGAGATGCTGTTTTGCACTGTACTTCTCGTAGGGTTATAAAAGATTTACACAATGTACAATCTGAAGTTTTTGTTGGTTCATTGCTGCAGTTTCAGATGTTTAGATTCCAGTGATCTGTATCAATACTCGGCATGTTACATATACTGTGCTGCTTCTAAAAGAACATCCTTCACATCTACTGTCTTGTCTATTGTGACTGAAATGGACATTTGCAGACTTTTAGTTCAGTATTACAGCCCTAAAAAACAATGCTAGTGTGTTAGAGGTGTGCATGTGAGGCTTGCAAAGTGGGTGTTTTAATACCTTTCAAAGGGATTGTAAGCAGCTGGCTTTATCTGCATGAACTGCTTAGTTATTTATGGTAGCGCAGAAGGAAAGGCATCAGTATATTTCACACTGGTTTAAATGACAGCTGACCACAATCGCTGGAGGCTTTAGAAGAACTGAAAAGGGTTCAGCTTCATTTTCGAGAGAGTTTAGGTTTCGGGATTGGAGAGGATTTTATATATTGACGTGGAACTGTCCAGCTGTGCATTACAGCTATCTATCTCTAAACAGACAGAGGCGAGAGCGGTCCCGAGCTGAATCTGGTGTTACCCAAAGCTGCAAAATTGACTTTTTAGCAGCTGTTAGGCCAGCAAGTAGAGATCTACACTGAGTCAAAGAAAGATTAACCAGTGAGTCGTCATTCAGTAAAAAAAGAGCAAGGCTCAGCTAACTGTGAACCAGTCCGTTTAGAAACACCGAAGCTGCCAACTTTACAATCTCAGGGTGTTTTTGAAGTTATGGATTAGAATACCCAGTATGTAGGACTGGGGTATATGTGCCCTGGTGAGACTTCGCTTTTGAAAGAAAAAATAACATTTGAATTCCTTTTCAAGAAGCAACAGTACAAACGATAAAAAAGAGAAGAAACAGAGTCAAATAAGGCTGTGTATATTCCGTGCACGCGTGTCTGTATTTCTGGCAATTGAGATATTTAGTTGAGGCGAATTCCGCTCTGAGAATTCCGCTCTTCTCCAGTATGTATGTATCTTCTCGCTGGGGAGGGAAGGGGGGGGGGGGGGGGTCACGGTTGGTAGAACAATAGAGATCCAACCTTCATTCTGCTAATGAGGTTTGTTTAGTTTTAGTTTGCACGCCTTCCTTTTGACACTGTTTTCTTTTTCTTCTATTTCCTGTTCTTGCTATTAATTGAATTCTGTAAACACTCGTAGACTCCTGGGGCTGTGGCTAGAAGTGATTTGGTATTTAAATGTGGCAGACTGACAGCGGGAGGGATGTGCACAGTGAAGATGTGGAATATCTCTCCTCAGCAGCCCTGATCCACAGGGAATGGACACCGCGCGTTGTTTGTACGCTGTCAGTTTTTAATGGAGAAGCGAGTGGGTCCTCAAGGACAACATGTCTACGTTTCTAAACGGTTTCCTCTTTTTTTTTTTTTATAAACTTCTTAATTAAGGTAGTTTAGGTCAGCCCGGTGAGGATGATCATGAACAGTAATTACATTTGCAATTATATATACTATAATCATTTATCTAAAGGCGCTTCAATATATATTATCATAGTTTAAAGTGTTTGTTTGCAGTCCTCTTACTCTTCATTCTGATTTGGTTCTTACAGAAAATAGCAAAACACTGTGTTTTTTTTCCACGTGATAATAGTGTCTGTGCCAAGGTGCATTTTGACCAGAATTCAGCTCTGGTTACCAGATTCTCTTTCACCATAGATACATGTAACACATCCTAGATCTTCACTGTCTCTTACATACAGTCCTGCACCACTGGCCTTGCAGCCCAGGTTGATGACCAGTTGTTGTGGCAGGAGGTTAAGGAGTTTATTTTTAAACATGTGCCTATTTGTTTATTTCTCTCTGAGTGAGTCTCACATATAGAAAAGAAGGAAAAAAAAACAGTTAGTACTCTGAAGCCCTAGTCTGATAACAGCACGTCACTCAACCCATATTAGATAGCAGTGAAAGGGCTGCGTGGGTGGGTGGGAGTTCACAGCAGTTTATTCAAAGCGGAAATAAATACAGTGTAATTACATCCTTCAGCAACAAGCAAACACTGCTTATTTTTAAATACATTGTTGCTAGTGTTGCATTTTTCAAGAGTAGTACGAGTTTAATGCAGAGTTGTTCTTAAGCCATTGACTAACAAGCCATTTGAAACGACGGGTCTAAGAGCTGGCTCTACGTTCTTTGTTTTGACCTCCAATAATATGAAGTGTGGAGCTGTGAAGCATTTCAAATCAATTGTCTGATTGCTCAGTCTTTGAAAGGTTAGCTCTTGAAATTTCAGGGGAAAAGGATGGAACGCATGCGATCCAGTGTGCCTGTCATTTTCAAGGGTTCTCAATTCAGCATGTGATCCAGTGTGCCTGTCATTTTCAAGGGTTCTCAATTCAGCATGTGATCCAGTGTGCCTGTCATTTTCAAAGGTTCTCAATTCAGCATGTGATCCAGTGTGCCTGTCATTTTCAAGGGTTCTCAATTCTGCATGTGATCCAGTGTGCCTGTCATTTTCAAGGGTTCTCAATTCAGCATGTGATCCAGTGTGCCTGTCATTTTCAAGGGTTCTCAATTCAGCATGTGATCCAGTGTGCCTGTCATTTTCAAAGGTTCTCAATTCAGCATGTGATCCAGTGTGCCTGTCATTTTAAAGGGTTCTCAATTCAGCATGTGATCCAGTGTGCCTGTCATTTTCAAGGGTTCTCAATTCAGCATGTGATCCAGTGTGCCTGTCATTTTCAAGGGTTCTCAATTCAGCATGTGATCCAGTGTGCCTGTCATTTTCAAGGGTTCTCAATTCAGCATGTGATCCAGTGTGCCTGTCATTTTCAAGGGTTCTCAATTCAGGATGTGATCCAGTGTGCCTGTCATTTTCAAGGGTTCTCAATTCAGCATGTGATCCAGTGTGCCTGTCGTTTTCAAAGGTTCTCAATTCAGGATGTGATCCAGTGTGCCTGTCATTTTCAAGGGTTCTCAATTAAGCATGTGATCCAGTGTGCCTGTCATTTTCAAGGGTTCTCAATTCAGCATGGCAGCTGCGGTTCAAGATGCTGTTTGAAAGGCGCTGTAGATGGTCAGGAACACCCTTACAGAAATGTGTCACGGTAAATTTGCACTCATTTTGCACTTTACCATGCCTCCCGCATGCTTATACAGGGCATTTCATGTTTGGTTCACCATGGTTAACCACTACTTTTGCCAGGCTTTACCATACTTAGCTGTGATCATGCTCACTTTCACTATGCTATACTACACTTATAGTTTGACCATGTATACCTCAGTTAACTTTTATAAGAGTATACAGTGCTCCCTTTAATCAGAGGAGTAGGTTATAGACAGTATGGTAATGACTCCCCTTTGCACCGTAATCCTATTAGACTAGCACTTCTCGCTGTAAGGCGGCACATGAGTTGCGCAGTCTCCTGCCTATGGCTCCCGACTGCAGTGTTATAAAAGGGAACACTGTATCTTTTTCATTTCAGTCCCTTTGCCAGGGGTCAATGTGAAAGGCAGTGCAGGACCTCAGTGTAAGAACAAGATTACCGCATCTGTTGAAAGCCGTTGGGGAAATGGCATGAGTCGGGGTGCAAAGTCTTAACTGAGGGTGAATATCTTTATGAATTCAAAGCAGATTCCAATGTAGGTTATTTGAACGGTTTTTAAATGTTGTCTCTATCGATCGCTTGTTGTCCATGGCATAACTGAATGAATGTGCAAAGTATTTCTGAATGGGGAGATGCAAACTCACAATCAACTGTTCAGTCTTCAAATACATCTTGCAAGTCCCAAAAAGCACCAGCTCTTGCGAAAGCACAAAAGTACTACAATATAAAACTGAGCAAATTAACCGTGGCAGATTTAAAAGATCACTGCCAGGTAATTGCAAAGACGAGGGATTGGCTTCTGTCCAGATTGTTCAAGTTTGGAAAATAATAGATGAATTGTAATCTTTCCCTTCTCAGAACACTGTTTAAAGATCTTTTTCTCCATCCCATCTATACAGTGTAAATGGAAGTCAGACAGCAGCCCATAGGCAGCAGTGAGTTTAGCTGAAGTGAGTGAGAGACAGCTATGGGGAACACATTATTAAAAGGCAGTGCTGGGGTTAGAGCAGCTTGGAGCCTTTCGGATCAATTGCAAACATCACAGCAAGGTGAAGGAAAGGTAAGAGCAAAGGATGTTTGCTGTAAAGCGAATAGCCTACACCTGTTTGCTTTGATTAGTTTGAAAAGGAGTTCCTTTAAAAGTGAGTCCTGGGTTCAATCCAAAGGGTCCCTGGATAGTGCCCTCCTTCTCTTCCTGCTATGGTAGGAAGCACTTGAATCTCCTGCGTGAATTCCTGCACACAGACCTGATAATGAGAACAACTGGGATCAGCTTTAACCTCCACTTTCTCACAATAGAGAAGTGATTCTTTTATTGCAGTAATTGCCCAGCGGGATGACCTAGACCTTTAGCTCTCCTTTTACAGCCCTTGCTTTGTGGTAACGCGTTTGTTATTACTGTAATCCCCCAGTACATATTCCAGCTCCACTGTCTCATAAAAAAATGGTATCGCAAAATTGTCCACAACACATGCAAAAGTAAACGTCCCATATATATAATATATATATATATATATATATATATATATATATATATATATATATATATATATATATATATATATATATATTGTAAACGATCCTCGCACTCACGGAGTTCGTTGCCCCTTTTAAAGTAGACCCAGGACACAGAAACGGAATTGCTTTAGCGCTGACGCGCACTTTTAATAAACATAAAACAAAACAGAAATAAACACCTAACTCCGTTTTGGAGCTCTCACTATACACCAGCCGATCACTGACTCACACACAGGACGGCTGAGCCGTTTACCTGACAAACACCAAAACACAAACGGGCTTCTGTCAACACTCTCTTCAATACGACTGGACACACACGCAGTCGGGCTCTTCACTCAGCACTTCACCTTCAATACGACTGGACACACACGCAGTCGGGCTCTTCACTCAGCACTTCACCTTCAATACGACTGGACACACACGCAGTCGGGCTCTTCACTCAGCACTTCACCTTCAATACGACTGGACACACACGCAGTCGGGCTCTTCACTCAGCACTTCACCTTCAATACGACTGGACACACACGCAGTCGGGCTCTTCACTCAGCACTTCACCTTCAATACGACTGGACACACACGCAGTCGGGCTCTTCACTCAGCACTTCACCTTCAATACGACTGGACACACACGCAGTCGGGCTCTTCACTCAGCACTTCACCTTCAATACGACTGGACACACACGCAGTCGGGCTCTTCACTCAGCACTTCACCTTCAATACGACTGGACACACACGCAGTCGGGCTCTTCACTCAGCACTTCACCTTCAATACGACTGGACACACACGCAGTCGGGCTCTTCACTCAGCACTTCACCTTCAATACGACTGGACACACACGCAGTCGGGCTCTTCACTCAGCACTTCACCTTCAATACGACTGGACACACACGCAGTCGGGCTCTTCACTCAGCACTTCACCTTCAATACGACTGGACACACACGCAGTCGGGCTCTTCACTCAGCACTTCACCTTCAATACGACTGGACACACACGCAGTCGGGCTCTTCACTCAGCCCCCCGATCAGTCTGGCTGCCTTTCAAATACCCTGCACCTGTCTCTAATTTATAATTACGATCAGGTGCCGAGGATTAACTAAATCATTAAAACAATTACAATTAAACCCCATAACACCCAAATGTGCATTCTCACAAGGTTTTTAGCAGGGAAGGATTTTAACCCCCTCCCTGGTACCTTGCAATATATATATATATATACACACACACCTGCCAGATTTGAAACACATTTATATGCTGTAAAACATGAAATGTTTGCAGGCAAGAAATATGCACTAACTGTTTTTTTAAATTAAGAATCCACAAAACATAAATGCAGATTTTTGATTTTGACCACTTTTTTAAACTTTTAAATTGCATTCCCTGCCTCAAGATGGCTTCCCATACAGCCGGATGGGCCTTTCAGAACTACATTTCCCATCATGCTCCTGCTCACATATATAACTGAGATGGATTTACCAGTGGGCAGGAGGATGATGGGAAATGTAGTTCTGAGAGGTCCATGCGGGTACATGGCAAGCCACCTGTGTGTGAGTTTCTCTGGGATCCCGTTGGTGATGTGTGTTAATGATGTTTATGTACACTATATGTATAGTTTACATGTGCAGACATTAGTTGCTGCAGATATTTCCTGTTGTACAGGTCCGAATCACTTTTGGGTGGTTACCTGCTGCAGTGCCACAAACGACCATTAGGAGGACACTGCTTATCAGACTGTAGATAAGGTTTAATCAATGTTCATATTACACACTTCGTACTGCACTCTAGTGCATTTCAGTAGCAGTAGTCCCTTACCTGCAGCTGCCCTGGATTCTCGTGTGGTATTTTACAGTGTGAGATGAAACCCTGTCATCCTGTTTGTTTGTCATGTTTTGAGTCACAGCAGATTACGGTTGATTGTCTCTTAAGTGTTTCTTATCTGACTTGAATTCAGCAAGGGTGACAGAGCAGGGAGTATGTGTAGGCAGATACGGTATGTGGAGTCATTATATTTGATTATTGTGTGTGTGCTTGTGATCTGGCAGGATTCATTCACTGTGTTTCTTTTGAAACAACCTTGCAGCAAGCTATTTTCTTTCTTCCTTTTTCTGCCCCCCCCCCCCAACCCCCCCCCCCCCCCCCCCCCCACCATCTTCGGCTGGGACTGATCGCCAGCTCTCCATATTCTCCTTCTGAAATCATCCTTTGAAAAAAAATCATGCTTTCCTTTGAACTTCCAAAAGCTCAAACATCTATAAATATCGCTTTCTCTTTGCTGCCATTGAACTGTTTATTCGAGTCTTTGTAGCAGCTAATAAGCTATTCTAGGTTTCGCGCTTGGCTGATTTAATAGACAGTCTGTGGAGATCAGAAACAGGGCTGTGACAGTGTAACAGGACATGTTGTGTGATGCACTCCCATTGCTGATCTGCCCCTTGTTAGTGAGAAGTTTAAAACCCTTTGTGTTATTAAAAATACCAGCAGTGTAACAAAGCATAGTTAAAGCATAGGTAAGCCCTGTAAAGCACAGAGAGGTATGCTCAAGCATGTCAGAAACAAGCATGGCAAACCGTGATAAACTAGCATAATATAACCATGGGAAATGCAGACAAGCCCCGCGGTTTTGCACAGCGCTTAAGACGCTCGCTTGAGGTGTGCGTAGACGTGGGTTTACACCCTGTTACAACATAGAGCCCATAGTAAAATCTGCAAAAGATTACACACTGCTATAAAAGGACAGTCTTATTTCCATCCATGGTGTGTGTTCCCCAGTGCATGCATGGCTTAATGTTACTGTGGAGAATATATTAGAGTGGGGGTATGGAGCAGCTGCCTAAAAGCATGGGGCTGCTTAATGGATGGGGATGACCTGCATGAGGTTTTGCTATTGGATTAGTCATGCTTAGCATGGTGCAGCATAGGCAAGCATTGTAGAGAAAAATCAGGTATGGTAGATTACATTAATAAACATGGCAAACCAGGGGAAACTATGGGAAATGCACAGTATAAGATGGGAAAAGCATGAGGAAACTGCAGAACATACCATGGTAAACTTTATAAGGGACATTTGCTACATAAACAATTAAAATTATAGATTTATACATTTTAGGCTCATGAAAATAGACCCCATCTGTTCTTGACTTGTCCCCTGTAGATTATGTGGACGAATTCCGACGACATTCCCTGCAAGGTAACTGACTGAATCGCTAACAAGTTTCAAATGATTTTTTAAAATTTTGGACCTATTGTAATGTTTTTGTGTAAAGTCTTTGATTCAGGTCACAAGGTCCAGAGTTGTGAAATTGAAAAGAAAGTATAAATTTCATCTCTCAAGGCTTCCATTACCCTTTAAAAATCAATATAGAAGATCTCATATTGTACCAATTTGAACAAGGCCAGTAAAAATGTAGAGCTGCTCTATTCATGAAATTTCTACTTTATAACTCCCCGTGGAATCTGAAGTCTAGATGAGAATTTCACAATACTGCGGTAAAACCAATCAAGTTAATTGCAGTACTTGTAATAAGTCTTATTTAATTCGATTTTCCAGTAAATTAATTCTATCAGGTGACTCATAACTGGATTTAGCAAGATATTCAATAGCTTAGTTATAAAATTAGATGTTAAACCTTTCAACATCTAGCTCTTGTTGCTGAAAATATTATTTAGAAAATTCTAGTGTAATTTTTGAAAGATGAAAAGACGACAGGTAGTTTTACAAAGCTCTTAAACATCCTCACATTTTTTGCTTCTCTTTTTATATAATTATAATGTCCATTTTATGAAAAAATATAAAATAAATTACATTTACAAACTGCAGGTAAAGGCTTTAAAAAAGGGTAATGGTCTTACCCACCTGCCATTCGTGTTTTCAATTCTTGTCGTTTAAGCTTATTTTGAAAAGGTTTAGGCTCAGCAAGAAGTGGAAATGAAAGAACAGGAATGGCACGTTGGTTAGAGGATAGTGCTTTATTTATTCTTCAACCATTTCCTTTCTAACTTTAACACTTTGAAAGTATGACCTCTTGCTTAACCCTATTAAGTACAAAATGAGTTTTTTCTTTGAAAAAATTCGAACCCAGGCTGTAATGTAATTTCATACATTCTAAGTTTGTATGCTACTGTTCTAAAAGTTTTTAATCTTTTTATGTTGTAAAATGTACAGCATATATTCCTAGCGTCCTATTTTGAGGACAGTCCAGTTAGACTGCCTGTAATCAGACCAGTGAATTGGATCGTTCTTAGGCTCCAGTTTCTTATTTTATATTGAGGTGTCATAAAAACATCTGAAGGGCTGTATTTGCTAAATTAACAGTTACGTCCAGACTTAACTTTTACGGTTAACAAAATTAGAGTAAGTAATGATAAAGAGAAAATTCAAATAACAGGTAGATGCCAGTAGCCTGTCCTCAAATGAGGACAGTGGCACTCAATGGGTTAAGCTTTGGCCTGTTTTTACATTCGTTTATTTTAGTACATTTTTCCCGGTCAGCGATTGTACCCTGCTGGTCCCCGTGCCATTTAAAAAGAAACTTTTAAGTAAGAGTGATCCTCTTGTTTAAACCCGGGCTGAGTCTAAAGAGCTTCTTGTGTCTGGCAGCCTGCCTGTTGCCAGGGACCGCTGTTCTGGTGTCCGCAGTCCACACACACAACACCCTTAACAGCCTCCCTGGCAGTGCATTTTTAATGTATATCTTTGCTTGGTTTCTTTTACGCGCAGCGAGTGAATGTACCGTAACGTTCCGGTGTACTGTAGGAGCTCTTATTGCTCCAGCCTTTCAGTCTGCCCAGACAAGGGCACCATGTTTCACACTTTCCTGTTGATGTGTTGCTCCCCTGAATCGTGAGATTCTTCCTTCTCCTCGTCCTCGGGGCATTTTCCAATGAATCAAGACTCTTCTCAATTCCCAATCCAAGTTACCTGCGTCAGTTCAATGGTATTGCACTCTAGACGTAAGCATTAAGAGTAACTTCCCTCTCTTTAAAAAATATTGGACTTGAAATAGTATTGTTTTAGTTACATGTTTTTAACTTGATTCTTAGACCAAGCCAACAATTCTTCTCAATGCTGAAATATTGCTATCACCTTTTCTATATCTATAGAATCTCTAGTTTAGTCAACATGCAGAATTCAGAGTTCATACTGCATTATGTCATCTTTAGGCAGTGATTGGTGGCAATGCAGAGAGGTTGGCTTGTGCTAGAAGTGAAGTGATTGCCGTGCCCTGCACCCAGGCCTAGTTGATAGAACTGCTTTGCTGAGAAGTGTTGCTAAAGTGATCAGGTGCCAGCAACCTAAGAAATCAGAGTTCTCAAACCTGTGAAGACAATCGCTGCTGAGTTTGAGGGGTGCTCAGTTGATTCATCCTATTTGCACTGCCGAAATGAGCCAGACTCACTGCAAATCCACTGACAGTTTAATTTGCTTTTCAGTCATGTGTTATGTGTTATGTTGGTAATTTGGTCTCGTCTCTGAGTTTTGTGTTGCAGTGACAGAGCGGCTGCTTATTCAAATACAGGGAGACAGACCAGGAACAGGCTTAGCAGCTCCTGAATGGCATATGACTGTCTGGAGGGCGAATTTAAAAGAACAGTTAAATTAAAAAAGTAAAACAAATAAACAATGAACCTAACGGGTATCTGGTTTGATTAGTGGAATCGATAAGCCCTTCTCTACTGCAGTATAGCAAGGCTGTGTCACATCTCTTCTGAAGCGCACAGCACTGACAGCAGCGTGCTGGGGTCCTTATGGGGGCTCAGAGCAGGGAGCCCGTTAGGCCATGTATGTGCATGCTAGATTAATAGATTCACTTTTTATTCTTAACTAAGGCCCTGCTTGGAAAATAACGTTCCTGCCTAAAAGGGTCCCAGCTTAAAAATCCTTCCTGACATCTCCGCCCCATGTCGGTGCAGATCAAAGGAAGACCAGAACTCCCCTCCCAACCCCCTCCTTTCAGCTTAGCATCTATTTCCTTCTCGGACCGCTACATGGTCAATTAAAGAAATGAGCCTTCCAGCGTGTGATTTGGGGTCGTCACCTCAGCTCCCAAGCTGAGCCGCAGAGTGGAGGTGCACCCTTGCGTGTTCTCCAGAGCTGATCAGATGAATCACATTAATTACACATGACCTTCTGACCCTTGGAACCGTCAGCATTTTAACTCTTTCAGTGCCGCAGCCCTCTGTACAGGTCTGGGAAACTCTGCTCAGACAGGCACGCCGCTCTGGTTTTATAGGAAAGGTAGATCAGTCGAAACTGTAAACCTGTGGACTAATCTAATGGAGAGATCCACGCAGCTCATTTATTATTATTATTATTATTATTATTATTATTATTATTTCAGGATAAAACAAACAGCTGCTTTAATTTTTATTTGGCTAGTATGCAAGTCTTTCTGCAAAGGTACTCAGCTCTGAAAGTTGCCCCTGTGAGTGGCAGTTGTCTCGTTTTGACCATTTGGAGGTTATTTGGGTAACCCAGTTTCCCAAGGTTTAAGATTAGACCCCAGGAAATGTGTTTGCATTAAAACTCCTGAATGTACATGGATTTGAACATTCCTAGATTCTCTTTTCAGTTTCAGTGAATTCGTCAAATTTCCCTTGTTCCAGTATTACACATTAAAGAGACAGTTAATGAAAGCAGTTTTGTTCCATGGGTTAGTTACTTCCCAGGGCTTTGTGGTTTTACTCGCATCAATAAATCACGTTGGGCACCTTCTGATTTTAAAACCCTTCTTTTCTAAACCTTTCATTTGAAAACGTGCAGCAACATCTAGGAAAGAAACTGGAGTGGTTTGAAGCTAGGATGTAAAAATGCCACCATCCAGCAGCCTGAGAATCAGTGCTCAGTGACAGTGTGCTGGCGCGGGTCTCCGGGGAGCCCAGTGTGCTCCTGCAATGCAGTGCAGTAAACAGCTGCCCCTGCCTCCCGGCTCTTTGTACAGCGCTTACAATGCCAATTATTGACTCGTAAACCCAGCTCCCCTGAGAGGCCCTGCTTCATTAACAGCTGCTTTTCACATGCTAATTGCAATAGGATGCACCCCCTTTGAAAGACACAGCCCCTCTAGTGCCAGAGGAAAGCGTCCTCCTCAGTGGCACGGCTCTTTCCCGACTGCATGTGTGTTGGTTATAGTGCTCAGAGGCAGAACACTGCCGCATGGTTACAAGACAAATGAACGCAGCATCTAGAAAAGCATGTTCTACATTTCCACAAGCTTCTATAATGCTGCTCTCGTCGCAAGGTGCTATTGCAGCTCTCAAGTAGACGTGGAAATGATGAACAGCTTCACTTGCAAACAGGACCTGCAGTTTGTTTAGGGGTTTGTAAAAAGCATTAAGAAACTCTTTAAGAAAACACACGCAGAGACACACACACACACAGGAGAGGCAGACAGGCTGGGTTCCATGGAATCAGAATGCTCAGCCACACTTACCTGTGTGAGTCATCATCACCAGCCATTGAGTTGCGTCTCTGCCTGTCTTTCACTGCACTCTGGGCTCGGGGTCTGCAGTGCATTCAGCGTCTTCAGAAAATGAAGCAGGTCACAGCGGCAGATACAATCAGGGGCACTTCAGAGGAAGAGCACTCACAGAGCAGGCAGCAGGCTGCTGCTGTTGTCGTTTTGACACATGAAAAGTGCATTACTGATCGTGCTGTTTCCAGCTTTGAATGTCAGTCTAATCACTCAAGTAAAGGTTGTGTGTTGTCCTAAATGTGCATCATGCTGGCGTTGCTTTGATTCACCACCCACTCCCCAAGGAAATGTGTGCCCAAACGCCCATAAATGGCATGAGAGTTGCACCCTGTATTAGAGTAAAGCCCGTTTCTAGACTCCCAATGTCGTGTGGGTCCCTCACTGGGGGAACAGACAGACAGGCAGGCAGACAGGCAGAAGGGAGCTTCAGTCTACAATGCTGTCAGCCCATCATGTATCCCTGACATTATACCCACCCATTCTGTGATCAGACAGGTGGCTTTCTTTATTTTCAAGAAGATAAAATTCTGCAATGATTAAAAAAAAAAAATTATATTTTTATATATAATTTATGAATATGACAAGGAAAAATACATATTTAAGGTATTCTGCGCACACCTGCCCTTGCTATCAGTGACAAAAAAAACAAACAATTAGCAAGTGACTCCTGATTTTAAAAACATTCCCAAAGAGTGTGAGCCCTGTAAATGAGGCTGGCAGGAGCCCTGGGCTGGATGCCTTCACAGTCATGAGGGCTGTTGCACAGGAGGCTCCATTCTATATCAGAAATATCACATCAGCCTCATTAAGAGCACGATGTGCTATTGCAAGAACCACCGTCACATTGCAGGGAGAGCAAGACACTGCAGCCCGGGTCTGCACAGGAGCTGTTGTTTCTGCTCCTGTAATGGGTCTCATTAGGAGACTGAGCACATGCGGATACATGTACAAAGATACATACAAATCAGGGCTATGTCTCCTTTGGGTTTCTCTTGTGCAGTACAGACTGGTGCTGAGAAATCTGGGCTGCAGGAACACCCATTGCAGCTCTGTCTGCAGCAGCTGGAATACAGCAACATGCAGAGACAGACCAGACCTCCTGCTACAGATGTTTGCACTAACCCTCAAAAAAGAATATTAAAGCTGATCAAAGCATAGGGAAATAACAGTGATAGCAGGGTAACAGCCATGGTACATGCACAGTATATGTAGCATGGAGGGAAAAGCACAATAAACTACATAATGAGTTTTCGGTTTGTTATCTGTGTATTACTGGGTTGTTATGTTGTTTGCAGTTTATGTTTGTGTTTGTTTGTGTTTTGTATCATTAAGTAATGTGTTGTGATCTGACAGCTCCCGAGGCATGAATTGTAACATTTTCAGCCTTACATCATACTCTGTTTAGTGGGGAGCCTACAAGATAGGCTGTAGTGACCCCTTGTGGTCAAAAGGAGGAAGTGCACTTCTATAATCTGAAGATGAGAGGAACACATTGACAAGGATTTGGTTAGGGTTAGAGTTAGGGTTAGGGTTAGGGTTAAGACTGCACTTTTAAAGTTATAAAATAAAGTTGTTGCTGTTGCTGAAGACATTTGACATTTTATCTGACATGCTTGCTGAAACGTTTATTTAAATTTGTGTTGCATTACATTGGTAGGAGAAGCTGAATCTTAAGATCCTGTTTCTCGCAGTATGCAGAATTCTACCTGTTATGCTTTCTGTTTCAGGTTCAACATTGCCAGATCCTGCATGGAAATCCTGCTGAACTTTACAAGCATCCCAGTGCAATGTCAATGGTCCCTTCTCCACTCCTCTCCTCCCTTCTTCTTTTCTCTCCTGTCCTCCTCTCTTCTCCTCTTCTCCCCTCTCCTCTCCTCCCCTCTCCTCACCACTGTGTTCTATGGCTTTTTATTCCTATCTGATGGTAATGTGGATTCATATAGGGATGGAAGCCATGCAACACGCTGGGTGATGCTCAGCCAGGATTCTCTGAGAAGAATGGCTCAAGATCCTTGAGAAGAAAGTCATGGAATCCAGCGCCACTCTGCCGATTATCTTTTTGACTTTTCAGATTGAGCCTTTTGATGCCCTGTTGCCAGTATATGTCCAGCCAGTCTGTTTCAGGCCACCCATTCCCCCTGTTCATTTAAGCTGACACACTGCTGCAGATATTCTGTCTGAAACAGTCCCTTTCCCAGCCCTGTTTACAGTCAGTTTTCTGAAGCAAACTCCGAGCAGCTGGCCAGTTTCGGGGTGATGGGATCGAAAATCCAACAGACCTGGGAACAGTATTAGAGATCGAAATGCATTGAGTAATATTTCTATTGTAATGTAAATCAATCCATAAATGGTGACCTCTCTTTCATGATGGCTTGGTTAAACCAAATGATGGGAAACAAGATTCTAGGGCTGCCACCATGGGCCTGGCATGCAGCTGGCACCTATGACGAGTGTTATGGTGTTAGCTGCATTAAAAAGGCCCCATTTGTCTCAGAGCAGGATGCTGCTCTTTCACAGGGACGCACCACACCTCTTGTCTGACCGCATCCTTCAATTTGGTTTTGGTGTGTTTTTCTTTTCTTTCCACAGCATCACTGCAATGTAGCAAACTGACCTCCTGGTCACCCTGTCCCGCAGACAGTAACCCTTTGCCAGGGTACAGGGTTTAATCCCTTGTGGAGCGCAGCACAGCAGCTGCATTCTTATCACTTTCCACTGTGCTCAAACGATAAGGCATAACTTATTTAATAAGACTGAAATATAATGCTGCTGTGTATTCACACTTTCTGCAACTGCACCTGTTTTCAAAAGTTCTCTTAGCCCTTTAATTACATTTATTTTCATAATGCACCTCCCTTAAACTTTTATCTTAAATGAAGGAGAATTATTTATTTATTTATTTATTTAAATATTATTAACAACACATTCACATACTTTATATTCAAAATAAGTAGCATTTGTAAGAAGAGCACAGAGCCCCCATGCACATTGTGATGAGGTGCTGATAGAATGAGGTCATCACTAAATCAAACAGCGCCGTGCCCACTCACATCATACCTCTCTGTCTTCTAGCGCATCTCTTTCGCTTTGGTTTTCTTATGGCATTTTATGTGCATGTTCAGCTGATCCTACTAATAATAATAATACAAACATTGTTGTACATTTTGTTACCGTTATGGAAATGTGATGCGTTTCAATATTTCCTTAAGGCTCTTGATATAAGAAAAGTACGAATCGGAGCCACATGTAAGCTTCCAGTGCTGCACGGATCCTAGAAGGATGCAGGTTTCAGAGAAGAGGTAAACCTGCATGAAGCTTCAATAATTCACCTGCACATCAGTCAGTCAATTTCACTGTTTTGAGGTGGTGGTTGTTTTTGGTGTTTCAGCAACCCTACAGCTTCCGGTAATGTAAACCAACTTAATAGCCAACGACATGTGCTTTCCATCAGCTAACCTATCGAATCCCAAAGTAATCGGACACCAGTGGTTTATGTTTCAATATGATGGAGAGATTGTGCAGCTTTAAACACAACTTGGTTACCTCTTGTTAAAGTTTACCATAGCCAAGTCTGGTAATAGTGAAAGCATAGTAGATCATAGGTAAGCACTGTCAAGTCCAGAGAGGTATAGTAAAGCGTATTAAAGTCAATGACAAACCCTGCTAAATGTAGAACCAGGGTGAATACCTGGGATCCTACAGATTTACTGTGTTCAGCTTCACAAGGGACACCCTTTCTCTTTGTCATTGTCACTTCAGCACCTTCTCTCTAATCCCTTCACACAGGAGTCGGTGACACGGCTCTTCTCATGGTGATCGCTCACTGTGGAAACAGGCTGCGTGAAAACCAGATACAAACAGCAACCTCTGATCATCCAAACGACATCTGAAAACAGCAATCCTCTTCTGCTGGCAAGAACACAGACATTGAATCTGATGAAAAACAAACACATCTGAAACTATCTGCACCAATATGGCCTATTTAAAACTCGTGTGTTTTCTCTTGTGTCCAGTGGATCTTGGTATACAGTTGAACAGGGGTCCCCAATCCTGGTCCTGGAGATCCCCAATCCTACAGGTTTTCGAGGTGTCTTTACATCATCACTGGCTAAAGATGTGGAACGCCTGTTACTCTTAATTAAGCCAATAACTGGTACAAAGAAGTAACTGAGCGCTCAGTTGAAATGAATACTAGAAGACCCAGTAGCTCTCCAGGAGCAGGGTTGCAGACCCCTGCAGTAGGCAGTGGTAGTTTTTATATTTTGGAAACCACAGTGCTTTTAACATTGTTTACGTCAGTTTAATAGCATGAATGGTACAGAGCCTTGTTTAGCCTGGGGCTCTCACAGTCTGCTTGTGTCTGGAAACCGGGTTCAGCTAAAGGGGTACTCACACAGCAGAGAATGAGCGCATCTTCGTTTACTGCATCGCCACGCCTACAGCCAACAAGCTGAAAGAAAATGGCTGGCTGTACTGGGAAGCTGATTGACTGAGATTTTTTGAGAGGTTTGTCTAATAAAGGATTAAAAAGAAATGCATGGGATGACCAGAGGTTTGTATTGAATATTTTAGCTTGCACTGCCCTCTAGTGGCCAAGATTTCCAATGACTGATCTGTAAATGAGAGTTGGGGGCTCTGTTACAGTATAGAAGGGTACAGATTGAGGGAGATGTGGGGGCTCTGTTACAGTATAGAAGGGTACAGATTGAGGGAGATGTGGGGGCTCTGTTACAGTATAGAGGGGTACAGATTGAGGGAGAGTTGGGAGCTCTGTTACAGTATAGAGGTACAGATTGAGGGAGATGTGGGGGCTCTGTTACAGTACAGATCGAGGGAGAGTTGGGGGCTCTCACAGTATAGAGGGGTACAGTTGAGGGAGAGTTGGAGGCTTTGTTACAGTATAGAGGGGCACAGATTGAGGTTGATGTGGGGGCTCTGTTACAGTACAGATTGAGGGAGAGTTGGGGGCTCTGTTACAGTGTAGAGGGGTATAGATTGAGGGAGAGGTGGGGGCTCTGTTACAGTATAGAGGGGTACAGATTGAGGGAGAGTTGGGGGCTCTGTTACAGTATAGAGGGGTACAGATTGAGGGAGAGTTGGGGGCTCTGTTACAGTATAGAGGGGTACAGATTGAGGGAGAGTTGGGGGCTCTGTTACAGTATAGAGGGGTACAGATTGAGGGAGAGTTGGGGGCTGTGTTACAGTATAGAGGGGTACAGATTGAGGGAGAGTTGGGGGCTCTGTTACAGTATAGAGGGGTACAGATTGAGGGAGAGTTGGGGGCTCTGTTACAGTATAGAGGGGTACAGATTGAGGGAGAGTTGGGGGCTGTGTTACAGTATAGAGGGGTACAGATTGAGGGAGAGTTGGGGGCTCTGTTACAGTATAGAGGGGTACAGATTGAGGGAGAGTTGGGGGCTGTGTTACAGTATAGAGGGGTACAGATTGAGGGAGAGTTGGGGGCTCTGTTACAGTATAGAGGGGTGCAGATTGAGGGAGAGTCGGGGGCTGTGTTACAGTATATAGGGGTACAGATTGAGGGAGAGTTGGGGGCTCTGTTACAGTATAGAGGGGTACAGATTGAGGGAGAGTTGGGGGCTCTGTTACAGTATAGAGGGGTACAGATTGAGGGAGATGTGGGGGCTGTGTTACAGTATAGAGGGGTACAGATTGAGGGAGAGTCAGGGGCTGTGTTACAGTATAGAGTGGTACAGATTGAGGGAGAGTTGGGGGCTCTGTTAAAGTATAGAGGGGTACAGACAGGGTGAGTTGTGAGCTCTGCTATAGTGAAGAAATACAGTAGGAAGGCCTTAGTAATGCTGTGCACATTCTACATATATTGCAGTTCACAGATTGCAGGGCAGGTGGCAGCGAAGGCTTAAAGAAGGACGTGATGCTGCAGGGAAGTTCATTTAACACTGTTAACATTGAGCTGTGCTGAGCTGCTGTGGGCTCTGATTTGGGTTTGGAATGTGGACCGACAGCAACCCGTTAGGGGAGCATTGATTAAATCTACCTTTACTTTACAAATCAAATAAAGTGAATCTAAATACACCCCATCATCTGTGCAGGAGTCTGCTTACGTATCATCACAATGAATGAACCAGCTGGACCTGTATCTTTGATGTACCTGCCTGTTTGGGAGTGCATAACCACACTGTAAGGCTGACACCAGAGATGTAAATAAGACTCCCATCGCATAGCTAGTTCGATCCATTCCTGATTTCACTATGAGTTCAATAAAACACACCTGAGATTGTTGCCTATACACTCAATCAAGCTTGCAGTAAAACCAGGAACGAGAGGCTGCTATGGAACAGGAGTCTTGTTTCCATCCATGACTGACTCCCTTGAATACATACTGTATATAAATAATGTGAGTGCCCATTCCAATCTGCTTAATCTGTGCCTCTGTCTGTTTTCCAGGGATTTAGTTTAATAATCCGTCTATCTGTGGCCGTGTAATCTCTGCGCAGCATCTCAGATGATACCTCCAATTTCTTCTACTTGCCAACATTTTTTTCCTCCTTTTCCTCCATTCGTTCAAGGTGCCAAAGCACAGTATGTTTTGTGGGTCCAGGCGGTTTACAAATAGGATTGCTTTGCCATAAATAGGATTGCTTTGGGATCACTTTAGGCAGCCAGTTTGGCTGTGGGCTTTCTTTAAAACAAAACGTGTTCCAGTTTTCAAATGGGCTCAGATTGGTTTATGTAATCTGGTATGTTTTTATACATAGTTTAATAGGGATGGCAACCAGTAGTGAACAGATGCGTTCCTTGGAATACAAACCAGGGACTCGTTTTGAAAATTGGTGCTAACCTGTTTTGAAAGTTTAGCTAAATTACCAAACCCTGCAATAATCAGTGACTGTGAAATATACACCCAGAGAGTGTCCACAGTTTGTGTACAAGCGCGAGGGGGCTACTTTTCCTGTACCCTGTCCTGTTCAACACCGGCCGGGCAGTACCGCCTCCAGACTCCACTCTAGTGTCTGAGTGAAGAAACTTTGTGGTGTTGCGCTTTGTCTCTGTTTCCACCCCGCCACTGGGATTGCTGTGCAAAGATCGGTTACAGGAATGTTCCTACCTGCAATGCCGTGCTGGTAGAGGCGGGGAAGCATACTATACAGCCTTGCTGTGCTGATTTCCAGGAAGCCTAACTGGAACAGAACGGAGATCCTGCTTGCAAGCTCTCGCCCGAGTACGACCCGTCTGGAGTTTGACACGCGTTGAAGCTGTCTGTCCTGCCAAGCACTGACTCGGCTCCGCTGCTGATAAGTGGATGACAAATACAATATTTATTTTGGCCACGGCGATAGATGGCTTTCGTGCAGACTGCTCTGTCTTGGGTTATGTGTAGTCCGTGTTTTCTGGGATCATGAAGCTGCCAGCCTCCTGAGTTTTATTAGTCGTAATAACACGGCAATTTACTGGTAGTGGAACCAGCCCGAACAGCAGAAGCGAATTATTCCAAGCAGCGCGACCCCAGATCCGATTCCGCCATCTCTCACAGTTTGCACGCTGGTAAGTGGTACCTGTGAAGTCTGGGTGCCTTTTTAAAAAACAAGTGTATTTCAATGGTTTGGTTTGTAGGTTACTCTCCTCGTTTTATTTATGTATTTACTTACTTACAAATAATACTGTTTTGCAAATGTCCGTTGTTTTTCTAGTTTTATTCCAAAACATAAACAGAAAAGCCGGACTTGTTAAGCTTTGCTGTGCAGTGTATGCATGTTCACAGCGCGGTGCGTTGCTTGCAGGATTGCTCGGGGTTTGTTTTGTTTGGGTTAATTGTTTCTAACATCACGTCCTGATTAAACAGGTAAGCAGTGTGCAAGATGGTATGTGCGGTGAAACTTCAGCACGCAATACCGGGTTACTGCGTGGGAGGGTTCGTAGCCTAAAGTTAGCAAATTAGAAATGACAAAACGACGGTTTTAAAAAATTAGATGCCGCAGAAATCTGTTTTTTACCCGCTTCTGAAAATTGCTATGTTGTTTTCGGCTACTTCTTTTTTTTTTTTTTTAACAAGGCCAGGATTGTGAATGCACTACACCGTATTGGAGGGAGCGCCGCCGGCTTCTGGGAAGCAGGAAAATCCGATGGAACCCCGAAAGGGAGGATAGGCCTAGACAGATTTATCTTTTTATTTATTTATTTAATAAAACCTGTGTTTTGTATCCATGTTTTTTTAAAACCATCCAATTTTTAACAGCTACGGAAATGGGCTATTTTTTGGGTTAGGGTATGATGTAGTTGGTTTCCTTACCCAGTGTGGAATACCACCGCATTCGCCTGAGATTTCTGTGCTAATAATAATAATAAAGAATATTAATGACCAGTTATACACTGCAATCAATAGCCCTCCGTTGTCCTGGATCATGCAATACATGCCAGTATTTAATACATCCTCATAGTAACTTCAGACGTGTAGCGCGTCGTGTATGTACGAGCAGCTGTGCACATGTATTGAGCTGAGGATGCGATCTGCAGCGGTGGTGTGGGAAATTGCGGTTTGTATTGTACATACTGTGCTACGACATTGAACTGCACCATATAAATATAAACCTGAAAAAAAAAAAAAAAAAATCATCGTCTTGGCCATTTTACTTGTAATGATGCATTTTCGCTTGTCAGGGTCTTGTTATGTGTGAGAATTAAACAAGCATGTATTTCATTTGAGTTGTGTTTATTATTATTAATAATAATAATAATAATAATAATAATAATAATAATGTAAATGACATGTTGAATATGTTATTGTGTAAGATTAGTGATTATATGTAGTGAGTTTGTTGCAGCCTGGTTTTCTTGTCCTTTGTGCAGCGAGTTTGCCAGCCCGCGGGGGTACTGTCCTGGGTGCTCTGGAAGTTTGTGAGTGCCCTGGGGTGAGATCAGTGGAACCATATCAAAGAGAGAGGCAGGGTGAAGTCAGGATCCCGGGAAGCAGCCAGGCCCGCTTGCTGTATTACAGCACTGCTTAACCCCTTCATTGCCAGTCACTGGAAAACTAATTTCAGAACACACCGTGCTCTGGCTTGAAGCAATTGGTATATGACTTTAGGAAGCAAATTTAGATGAGTGCTTCTTTAAGAATTGTGTTCCAGTTTTCAAATGGGCTCAGAGTGGTTTATGTAATCAGGTATATTTTTATACATATAGTAATAGGGATGGCATCCAGTAATGAACAGAGGTATTCCTTGCAGTACAAACCAGGGCTGATGAGATATTCCAGCATGGGATAGATCTTTCTTTTTTAGAGCGTGACTGATGCAGCCAAAACATCGGTATCATTCCAGTATTAAAGTAGCACACAGCAAGCAAGTGGAAAGATTGTAGTGATAACACATTTCCCCGAAGCTATTAGCATTAGAAATGTGCATGCTGCCACAAAGCAGACGTGATTGAACCTGTGTGAAGACGTACAATTTGACATGCAGACAGATGTCTCTCTCTATACCCGTGTTCTGATGCTCTTAAATATTGTGCTAAATAATCTAGTTTATTAACAATTCAAAAAGCGCCTCTGTAGATATGTAAATACAAGTTTTGCCTGTGGGCTGACACACTGAAAAGGTGCCTCTGCCTGCCTCCATTGTATTGCCCCCTCCCTCCCCCTGCTGACACACACAGATATACTTGCCCAGCAGGGATAATAAACAAAGTAGTGTTTTGGGACAGCAAAATATATAGCTTTCAAAATGTATAGCTTTCAATTCATTGCCTATTTTGTTTACTATAGTTACTATAGTTGCAGATTAACTGTAGCTTTAAGCTACAAAAATAACCGATATGTTTTCAGCAAATTGCTGTTTACATAGAAGATGTGGCTTGTGAATAACAGGATTGTGTGGCTCGGCGAATCCCAAGCTCTGAGTGTGACTGAATTCCTTATTTTATTTATTCCTTCTTAAAAGAAAGTCTGAAGCCACTGGCAGCTTAGCAACCCCAAAATATCAAGATGGTCAATAAGCTCTAGGTGTTCTCTGTTTGTTATTTTTTTGATGCACACCATATTCTCTACACAGGAGTGTATCTTGCTGTGATTGAGGTGTGAAGTAAGGGAGTATCACAATAGTTAAAATGAAAATCTGTTTTCATACTGTTTAAACTCTTCTAGCCTGGTGGAAATTTACCAGCAATTTTGGTCAGTACTAGAAAATGTGGATGATAGCTGCTGGAGCAGTGACCCCTTGAATTGTCAGTAATTAGTCCCTGAGCCTGCATGGGCAGTAAAACTGAAGTGGCTCTACATGACTGTCCAGTGCAGTCGCAGGCGGATATTGCACACAGCACCTCCTGTATGTTGTCAACTAGTATTGTGTGCCTGTCGCTTCGGTATTTTTGAGAATCTGGGTGCCCTGTGAGAGACTGCCTGTATCCTTCAGGATCTCTGCAGTCTTGCTCTCTGCCCCTACGCTTTCCTTTGCCTACTATTGCCGTAAAGTTAGCCGATCTGCTTGAGTGTTTTATGGGCCTGTCTGGTTTATGACGTTGTAAATTCTGCGCTGTCGTGTTGGAGTGGGTGTGCTGCCACCGGCCACGTGCCAGTGATATATCCGCAGCTCTGATTAAACCCTGAACTTTGACACTTCCCGGATCGAAATGTCTCTTGAGTGAAAATGCGTTAGAATTTGCGCCAGATTGCATGCTGTCACACTCAGAATTTGACAGCAGAATTTTATTAATAGTGGTCTGTGAGGCAGGGTGGGGTGGTGGTTAGAGCGGAGAAATTGGGAGGCAGAGCTGCCTTTTGGTTAGAGCTGAGTTTTAGAGTAGGTGAGGCCTAGTAGTTAGAAATGAGGGACTGGGAGGTACAGTTGTCTAGTGGTTAGAGCTGATGGATTTGGAGTGAGGCCTAGTTGTTAGAGCTTTTTGACAATGAGGAAGTGTGGCTCTGATTATCCAGAGGGAAATGTGCTTGATATTTGCCTTTACTGGTCTGTGTGTGCCTTACCAGTTAGAGCCGAGGGAGTGGAAAGCTTGCCTAGCATTTAATGCTAGTAATGGGCTTGGTGGTAGGATGGCCTGGTGTAGTAGTTTCTTCCTGCTGGTGGTCCCAGTGGGTTTGGAGGCTGGAAGAGCAGTGGCAGTGATCCCAGATGGAATCTAAGCCAACCTCGAACAGCTTGACGTGCAGACTGGGACTCTGGTACCAGTTCAGTAGAGCAGAATGCAATAAGCCTGTTTAATAGACATTCACAGTAGAAATGCTGTGGATTTGTTTTTCTTGCAAAGTACCCTTTGTGCTGTAAAGGCATAGGCGCTGCAGCTTTGTTGTAATAGAATTATCTCTTTCAGCCATGCTTAACCCTTTACCTGCTGGGCAGCCTTCCCAGAAAGCATGGCCAGATTCCAGAGCTTTGCTTTTAGTTCCATATGCTGTGTGTTGTTTTTTTTTTTGTACAGCATATTCTTTTCTTAAGTAAAAACAACCATCAGTTGTCAAATATAACAAAGGTGATTAATTTAAAGTGATTAATTTTTTGCTATGAAAACACCCTGAAAACATATAATGCTGCCATGTTAGAATTGGCAAACGTTTTCAGATTTTGTTAAATTTTTTATGATATACTTTTCAGGAAGGCTTGTTGGTTTAAGAATTCCTTGGGGTTTTGGTCCTACAGTGAGAATAAGTAATGCCTGATTTTTTTTTTAAAAACTGCTGTTCTATACTGTTGAACAGTCTTTGCCTGAGTTCTCGTGATTGTTTAGCTCATAGTGGATTGGATATCTTTGATGAAATATTGCATGTACTGTAAAGGTTATAAGAAGTTCAACATACTGTGAGGGGAGGTCAGACTCTCCATATCTACTGTAGAACGTCATCTACATTCCTTGCATGATGTCCGAACAGGTTAGAATTGAAGAAACAGTCCACATTGTTGAGGTTACCAGCATCTACCTCCCCTACAGTACTAGCAGCATGCGTGATAGTTAGATTTTGATTTGTTTAATGAAGGCTGTGTCTCAGGAACTGCTTCGTCCAGCATTGATAATTAGTTCCAAGCAGGGATTTGACCATGCAGTGCATTCTATATGACTTGTATTACAGTAAAGCATCTATTTTTATGCTTGTACTTGTATACGAGGCATTTCGTGGCTTATGGTGTGATTCTAGAAATGCTGGTCTGCATCTGTGTGAGGTGACTGTAGCCTCTAGCATGGCGAATCCAGTACCTTAAGTCATCTGGAGCTTAACAGATACACAGTGGGCCTTGTAGGTTTGATTTGGGCAAAATCATGCTGTAAGCTATAACAGTAGAGTACCATGCTATTAAAGATGAAGAGCGTTTGAGGTAAAGATGCTGGGAGCCGTACCATCGTGCCACATACAGTGACGGTGAAACAG